>NC_020189.1:1314427-1316927 GCF_000315915.1 Henningerozyma blattae CBS 6284
ACAAGAAAAGAAGTGAACAAGAAAAGAAGTGAACAAGAAAAGAAGTGAACAAGAAAAGAAGTGAACAAGATGTATAGAATGCAATGGTGTATGCAAGTATGGGGGACATAGAAAACAAACTCCCTTATACAAACAGGGTGGAGCAATAGAGCGTGCTAGAAGGATCTAGAACGTTTGTATTACTAGGAACCAACTTTGTGTGAGGCGAGTCATGTAAGGTGAGACTATGCAAGAGTAAAATAGACAAAGAAGCAAGGTGAATGTGAAGCTAACGGTTGAAAAACGTAGAGTCTAATGCCGTAAAAATAACGCTCAACAATCAGCTATTCCTTCCAACTACCCCACTCCCTCCTCCCTCCTCTCTCCTCCTCCTCTCTCCTCCTCCTCTCTCCTCCTCCTCTTTCCTCCTCCTCCTCCTCCTCCTCGCCCTCGCCCTCGCCCGCGCCCGCGCGCTTTTCGTTTTTTCGCTAAGACTTTTTTTCTAAAAAAAACGGGCCGGAAAATTTTGTAGAGAAAACAGTTGGGAGAACAGGGCGAAAAAGCGGATTTGCTAGGAGAAAAAGACCAAAAAAACGCAAAAAAAAGAGAAGCAGAAAAAGTGAAGCGAGACAAGACTGGGCTCTCAGAAAAAGTGCCCGGGGGGTATATCATGCGAAAGCAAATGAAGTCGGATCGGTGAAGCTTGGAAACGGGCAAAACCGAGACGCAGGGGATGGCCTGGCCTACTGTTGGAAAGGTGTTCAAAGGATCTTTACACAGAGGGCCGGGCCAATGCGGCGTAGGGCATGTCGAAGCGGGAGTTTTCTGCTTGGGATGTGAACGTTGTAGCGTGCGAAGTTTGATGTGCTTGTGGGCGACTGCCTGAGGCGTATGGAGCTTCATGCGGTGTGAGTTAGTGCTGTGTAATGCGGACGTGCTTGCAAGATGACGCGAGTCTGCGTGGTGTGTGCATGGGATCTCTGTGTGAGACGATGGAGAATTGACTTGTTAGGTTGAACGGGCTTGCTCGGGAGGTCTGATGGGAAGGTTTTTTATTGTTGAGCGTGGGGGTTTTGTGTGTGCATGGGATCTCTGTGTGAGACGATAGAAAATTGACTTGTTAGATTGAACGGGCTTGCTCGGGAGGTCTGATGGGAAGGTTTTTTATTGTTGAGTGTGGAGGTTTTGTGTATGCATGGAATCTCTGTGTGAGACGATAGAGAATTGACTTGTTAGATTGAACGGGCATGCTAGGGAGGTCTGATGGGAAGGTTTTTTTATTGTTGAGTGTGGGGGTTTTGTGTGTGCATTGCAAGGGCGAGTGTTGTTGAGTGAGTGTGTTTGTGTTGTGTGGTGGTGATTTGCATTGTGTGAGGTTTTGTATGTTGAGGGGAGTCATTCGCCAGTGCGACGAGGTTTGTGCAATACAGTGTTTAGGTTTCTGGTGGTAATTCTTCGCCACACTCCTACAGCCCATGGCCTATCGTCCCACGTTGGTGGGCAGCGGAGGATTCAATGGATTGCTAGCCAATGGCAAGACAGTGAATAATTCGTCGGGGGTCTGCCTGGAGCAATCTGGGAAACCCTCACTCTTGCTGGGGATAGTGAAGTACGAGAGTTCTTCACTGGAAGCCAGTCGAGAATCAAAGAGTGCTATGGCATGTGTGGGTGCTTGGTTAAGGCCTCGTTCCCACTACTACTCCCCGGAGTAGTGTGATACCAACTACCGAGCTTTTAAGCTTACGACGTAGTTATCTGGTTGATCCTGCCAGTAGTCATATGCTTGTCTCAAAGATTAAGCCATGCATGTCTAAGTATAAGCATTATACAGTGAAACTGCGAATGGCTCATTAAATCAGTTATCGTTTATTTGATGGTGTTTTGCTACATGGTATAACTGTGGTAATTCTAGAGCTAATACATGGTTAAAATCTCGACCTCTGGGAGAGATGTATTTATTAGATAAAAAATCGATGTCTTCGGACTATGTGATGATTCATAATAACTTTTCGAATCGCATGGCTTCTTGCTGGCGATGGTTCATTCAAATTTCTGCCCTATCAACTTTCGATGGTAGGATAGTGGCCTACCATGGTTTCAACGGGTAACGGGGAATAAGGGTTCGATTCCGGAGAGGGAGCCTGAGAAACGGCTACCACATCCAAGGAAGGCAGCAGGCGCGCAAATTACCCAATCCTGACACAGGGAGGTAGTGACAATAAATAACGATACAGGGCCCTCATGGGTCTTGTAATTGGAATGAGTACAATGTAAACATATTAACGAGGAACAATTGGAGGGCAAGTCTGGTGCCAGCAGCCGCGGTAATTCCAGCTCCAATAGCGTATATTAAAGTTGTTGCAGTTAAAAAGCTCGTAGTTGAAGCTTGGGTCTGTCTGGCCGGTCCGAATCTTTCGAGTACTGGAGTGCAGGCGGACCTTTCCTTCTGGGTCGCTGCGTGTGCCTTGTGCGCGCGTAGGGAGGCAGGACTTTTACTTTGAAAAAATTAGAGTGTTCAAAG
>NC_020190.1:0-113677 GCF_000315915.1 Henningerozyma blattae CBS 6284
ACTCATATATTCCAATAAATGGACTAGACATAAAATCTCTAATATTGCATTAGATGCTGCAATATATTCTGCTTCAGTAGATGATAAACAAATGGACCTAAAACCTTTAGACGATCAAATAATTGGACTACCAGCTTAGTATGTAACGACGGTAAGATAATGAAAGGTTAATATTAATCCTTCAACTGTGCCTTCTGATAATGATAATACTTTAACTATAGTTTCTAATAATAACAATAATGATAATTCTCAAGATCAGCTGGATATAGACGAACCTGAAAACATAAGCCAAAAATCTCCTAATCCTTTATTAAATGAATGGATGATAAGGATGCAAAGTGCAATCGTTGATCTACACAATGAACGTGAACATGTTTCATAACTCAGTCAAACAATTGGCACATAGAGTAGATAATGCTCTTAGAACAATTTCTGAGAATTACTCTTCATTATCGTCTATATCCACTCCTGAAGTGATTGAAGGTCGTAAAGATGTTGCTCCATTACCCAAACATAGACTTGATACCGTTGCTATGATTGATGCTACTACATTAGATGCTGCTCAATCATCTAAGCGTCAACGTGTTTCTACTTCTGTGGAGAACTCAGATCACTTGGTGACTCAACTCTCATCACTAAACCATGATTCCTATGACTCGCTTCAAATACTAGCCGGTTTATTAGACAATGATACTGAGATGAGTATGACAGTTAAAGACTTACATCGTAGGTATAAAGATTTGGCACAAATGACAGTTATTCCTAATGGTGCCAGGGTAGGGCAGGGTGGAACAACACTAGTGTTCCTACTCCCCAAATTACGCTTTCTTCCTCCCATGTAGTTGATGCGAATGGTTCCGACGTCACAAATATTTGATTAATTGATCCAGTTGATTCTGATGATTCCCTACCTTCATTCTCTACCAGTTCTATAATATATTATGCTAAAGAATATTCAGGAAAACGAAGATTAATAAACATTGGGTATTGACTGCTATGACAAGTGCAATTATTGCAACTGCAGCTACTCCAAATACTTATTTACAAGACATGAAATCACCTGATTCTGATAAATGGTTGGCTGCGTGTGAAAAAGAGCTCGAGTCATTCAATGCTACGCTCAGATTCCATTACCAGAAAAGGTAGACAATGCTTAGGTAGTCACTGGGTCTTTATGATGAAAAATAATGGACGGTACAAATCAAGGTTGGTAGTTCAAGGGTATACTTAAATGGCAGGAATAGACTACTTGGAGACGTTTGCTTCGGTAGTAAGATACGATTCGGTCAGGTTGTTTTTGGCATTAGCTGCTCAATTCTCTATCCAGGTCCACCAAATGGATGTAGACACTGCCTTCCTAAACAGTGAAATTGATGGGAATGTTTATATTAAACAGCCAAAAGGCTTTGTTAATCAAGAACACCCAGATTTCGTTTGGAAATTAAAAAGGGGTATGTATGGTTTAAAACAAGCTCCACTATTGTGGAACAAACATATCCATCATACTCTTACTCATCTTGGGTTTACTCGTCATACCACAGAACATTGCTTTTATTTTAGGTACAGTGCTTCCGTCTTGGTAATAATTGCATTATATGTCGATGATATTCTTATTGCTGGTCCTGACAAGGTAGCCGTTGAATTTGTGAAAATTGCTCTCAAAGAGGTATAGTCCATGAAAGATTTGGGATTGGTGAGGAAATTTCTGGGTATGAATATACAACATCCAAATTTCTCTATTACATTGTCAATGGAAGATTAAATCAAGAAAGCAGCACTGGCTGTCTTTCCAACTGGGGTCAAATCTAGTTATATTCCCATGTCACCCACGGTTCAATATTTTGATCCAACTTCTCCTCCTATTGACTTGTTAACTGAATATCAAACGATAATCGGTCAATTGTTGTCTGTCGCAAATACCGGACGTCCTGATGTGGCAATTGCAGTATCATTTCTATCCAGGTTCCTTAAAGATTCAAGAGTTGTTCATCTAAATGTTGCTTATCGGGTGCTAAGATATCTGTACATCATTAAGTCTATGAAATTGACATATTCTTCTGGTCTCTACTATGATTTGAAAGTCTATTCTGATGCCTCTCAAGGTTCTACAATAGATAAACCATACTCTACCAAGGGGGGGGGGGTATATCACATACTTAGCTGGTGGTCCAGTGACATGGTCTTCAAAAAGAATTAAGTCAATCTGCCTCTCTTTAACCGGAGCAGAATATATTGCAGCATCTAATGCAGTATTAGAAATATCATGGCTAAGTCACCTTCTGGAATTTATGAAAACACCACTTAATAAGGCTCTATTATTGATTGATAATGAACCAGCTATTAATCTGGCTTCACATCCAGTTCTACATTCAAAGACAAAACACATAGAACTGAGATATCATAAAATTAGGAAAGTAGTCGAAGAGAAGTTGGTAGAAATAAGTCATGTCTCTGGTAAGCAACAAATAGCAGACATCATGACAAAACCGTTAGCAAGAGAACTGTTCTCCAAAATGAAAGAAGGCTTATTATCGTAATAAGTCTAAATTAGGGGGTATGTTGAAATAAGTTACATTCTTACTTAATGTGTAGCTACATGGTATTATCAGAACATTGTTTATTGGTTGAAATCTGGCGGCTATGGTTTAGTTGTTTTAGCTGCCTTGCGCGAAAATCATAATGGGATACGTTAATAAAAATCAGCAACAAGAATGTTAATAATTCTTGCAAACATCAGAAACTTCAGATATTTTTATTAGAAGTCTCATATTCTGCTTTAATTTGTGTTTCCAAAGGATGTAACTTTTTAAGTGTGAAATTAGAGTAAAGTTTGAATTTTGTGAAAATTTTCTCCTGTATCAAAAACTATAAAAGGTTTCAATTTGAATATTTCCCCCTACCTTTTGATTCAACCAGTATATAGTACTTGAATTTAGTGTATATTATTTTATATTGTAAAACAGCAAGGAATAGCACTTATCCCTTACGAAACAATGAGCATTAAACCTGCTGGCACTCCTTTCAGTCCTATCATTTCTACTGCCTAGCATAACATAGCTAATCCAAATATGTCAGCAGTCCATAGTCTAGTTAGACAATTATCACACATCTACTAAATTGCAAATTGCTAATATACAATATTAAATATTTAACTTATTTCAATCTCAGTATTACCTTTACTTTTCTTGTGGAAAGCTTGCTAAAAGGTAAGTAAATATCCATTAGCAAAATTTTCATCAGATAGGCTTTACGTGTCGGATTTCCGTTGTCGTGTCCGACTTTCACCATCACCTCCGCCTCCGCAAGATCTTATTAACTTACATTACCATAACGACCTACAGATGATAATAAATATAGCACCATTAATTATAAATCAGGCTTGGGGTTTAAATTGGCGGTGCATAGCTAGTATAGGATATACAAACCGTACACTACTTAGACTATTAATCTATCAATTGGCAATGATATATAAACAACCAGAATCTTAACAAATAAATGCTGCCTGCTACTCCTTTCCTCTTCTTATTCTTGTTCGCACACCAGTATCAAACAATACAATTCATATTCTTAACAATTCAATCAGATTCAAACAAACTTACACAATGACCTGTAATAATTCATCAATGTATACAAATTCAAATGTCATTAAACATTTTAAAACGGTAGCTAAGGAAATCAAAGAAGATGCTAAAATAACTGTTGCTAATGAAATTAATGAAACGTCCAAACCACAGTGGCCAAAGAAATTACTGAAAACTCCAAAACAACAGTAGCTAATGAAATCACAGAACAAACTAATATTATAGTAGCAGCTGAAATTAGCGGGAGATCAAAAGCTACTTTTTCTAAGATAACGTCTCATAATCAGACAAAAACTGTAGCTGAAGAAATTAGTGGCGTACCAAACTTAAATGTTAAAGTTAAACCTCAAAATACAACAGTAACACTCTTTAGTAAACAATAAAATGCTATTGCTAGATTCCAGTCAAAGAAATTCTTTTTCAATTTGAGAAATATTGTGTAATATTTTCATCTTCATTTGAATATTCAGCAATATTAATAGAGTTTTATATCCAGTAATTATTATAATCATCCTTTTCTATATATTTCAATACACTCCTTAACACTTAGATTTGAAGACAATTTGATAGCATATAACCTTCTTTGATAAATTTCAAGTGTCAGTAATGACCAGCGGTCGTACTGTTCAAAATATTGTTGCTCATAGTTTAATTCTTAGTTAAGTAATCTGTTTGAATAATTATTATATTATTGTTATAAAAAATCTCCTTGCTTCTTTCGAAAGGGAATATATAATATATACAGGATATACAATGAACAGTTATAAACTTTTGGGATATTTTCGTGGTAATTTATACTCCAAAAAATGGACAGATCCACCATCAACGAATTGATGGTCTGATATTAAAATAGAACCTATCACATCCTAATACCTTCTTAATATCACTACTTGGGTATTTTTAGTAGTGATGCCACGTATGCTTAATGCATGTTGGATTATTTATTATATTAAGTTGTTATTAGTTGTTGTATAAAGCCACAATTACGACTAAATTCATGCTTTATTAGCTGTTAGCACAAACCCACGACTTATGACACATAATGCCACAGCTCTGACAAGTAAAACATGAACAAATTAATGAAAAATGTGTAATAAAAGTGAAGAGCCAATTTTAGGATGAGATTCAGGAGATCTTTAGACAATTTTGCCTCAAGTGACCAAGTAGAATATAAATATAATAGCTTATTCTTATAATTAAGAATATGTTACTTAAGAAAGCTCCAATAAAAGCCCTTTATTTTTATTTAGTGCAACTCGATTACACCAGACAACAAGAGTATTTTAATATACAAGACCATACTATATTATAGTTGAGAATAAATGTTAGTAGGTAAGATAACAATGATGAAAGTAAACCATAGCTTATAGAAATGACAATTCAAAATAAATTATGAACTAATATATTTCCTTGATCCTGTTTTAATAATGGAAAGCTGATTTTGAGATGCTATAGTGTTGGTTAATATTTCTGTGTATAAAAACAATTGAACTATTATAACAATGGAACCGGATATTAACTTTATATCTTGGATAACATATAAAATGAGTTATAAGTTAATACGAAATTACGGACATCATCCAATGACGCTTACCAAAAGATTTTTTGCTATTATTTTACCACAGTAACATTAGTAGCCTTACAGTACACTCTATACCACATATAAACTACAACCTCATTTCGTGTAAATTTTTTTTGCACTAACAGGTTTATTTATCACCAATGCACTAAGCTAATTGTGATTCTATCTGAAACTACTCATATACAAATACTATTTACTACCATATTAGTTTACCCGCTTTGTTAAGCCTTTAACATTACGATTAAATATATGGAAGGACTTGTCAGACTGCCATTCACACCCACCCAGATAGCACTGTCACTTCTACGAAGAGAAGCTCACAGACTGGGCCAAGATCATCGCGCCATTTTAAACGTGCTACAAAAGCAACACAGCAAACAGCAAAACAAAAAGCGTAAAGAAAACCAGATGACCAAACCGCTAAGGATTACGGAACCAAACTAGCATAAACTTTCAATACATGATTCTGTGGTTCTCACTCTTGGGCATGAAGGTATTTTGGCTCATCAACCAAGTTGGATTCAATGGCTCATTTTAAGAGTCAAAGAGTGACGATTCCTATAGAAATGATCCTATGAAGTACGTCGACAGCCCTTTTAAAAAAAATCAAAAAAGAAGAGAGGAAATAATTAATATTCTGTTTTAAAAACCATTACCTATCGTCCTTTTATACTTTTTCACTTGCACTCGCTTTCAGATTTTTGTTAGGGCAAGCAAATTTTCACTCGCGCGGCTTAGAACATTTTTGCAGTAGATAGACGGTTGTAGTAATCAGAATTACAGACGTTTTAAGTAGGGCTCGTAAACATCCAAGTACTATTTTATATATTTCCAAGATAGAAATTGAAAATGAACTCTATAATTGTTGAATTGTAATTATAGAACCATAATCACTTCTTGAACTTGACAGTTCTTACCATCTTTACTATGAGATATATTTATTTAATATATATACGTCGTTTATACCGGTAGAATTCAATCTCTTTATCAATACTAGTCAAAAATAATATGAATTCATTATGATTCTCCAATATATCTTTATAAAGCATTTACTATTGAGTTCCTAGATAATTTGTTTATGAATAACTAATACAACTCTAACTAACTATATTAAAAGAATATTTGATCTATGTAAATCAATTTGGTATTTAACTTTCTAATCTATATATTACTAACTTTTTGATAATTAAAATACTAAAATAAAGCTCTACTGTTTCTTCTACAGCTGCTCATATCATCAGGTATGTACTTTCAGTAAACTCTAAGATCAATTGAACTACATTCAAGGCCCGTTAACTTGTTCTATCTTTAAAAAAATGAATCATCCCTAATCTTGGTAGTTTTTCATTCAGTTGTGAAATTTTGTCTTTAATTTTACTTAGGGAGAACATGAAGCTTTAAAAATATGTTACACAAAAGATATTCAAATCCAGTTGTATTTCCCATACGGTGTCATAATGGACACAATAAAACTGTCTCTCCTAATTTACTTCTTTATCATAAAATTAACTTTTTATTGTTTTAGCTCTTCTACCTTACCTGAAATATAAATAATAAATTATGTTAAGTATTTGTTTTTTGACTCTTTAAGTTCTTTAAGCAATATGGTGTCAGGGTGGAGCAAGCTCCATATAAAATATCTGATTATATTGCATCATTCACTTGTAACGGAATAGATGAATAAACGTCTTGTACAAAGAAATACTCCCGAATTTTTTTCTTAATTTATTTTTCTTACCATCCATATTTATTTAAAATATAACTCTCTCCATCTAAGAAACCAAATGGTGTTTTGACTAAACTAACAGATATTAGCAGATATCTCAATTTTGTGATTAAAATAGCTTAATATGCTTTGCTTTTAAGTATTGCAAACTTACACCACCTGTAGGGTTCAGCTCGAAAATATTTTATTGAAGTCATACATGCTTACTCAAAAATCCAGTTCCTAGGAAGAGCTAGATCTTATATAAGAAATTTATTCCAATAAGTTAAAATTTTTAAATAATTGATATTCGTATTAAAAAAAAGTATATTATATTCTATACTAAAAAAAAAAATAAGCTTCCCTTTTTTATTTTGATAGTCAAATTCGTGTTTAAATCATTGATATCCTACTTTGCAGCATTTGGTAAAATATTAGAAAACTATGTGCTAAATAAATTTATATTTGAACATAATAAACGAAATATGCAATTGTAATATTTTATGACGTCTTATATAATTTATTATTATATGTGCTTATATTAAATATAAAATGGTAAATCAGACAGACTTCAAAAGTACATAAAACTTTAACAATGAGAGAAGATATTAAATATCAAAAAATGCGAAAATAAAAAGACAACAACGAAAGAATAGTAAATAATGAATTATAGATGTCAACACAAGTCTTACGGAAAACTTTATATTTCTTGGTATCATCTTAAAGTTGGTATCATCTTAAAGTTTTATAATAATATCATAGAGATCATTCTAAAAATGATCAGAAGGTAATAATTGATCAATTGGAGTTTGACCGAGATAAAACTTGATGCGTAGTTTCCTCATGTCCTTCTTTTTTAACTATATGGGTAGTAACTATGTGTTGAGTAATTGGTGGTTTATCTTTCTTCGAATGAGATGCATCAGCTTTGGCCTTAGCTTTGATGTTATTCCTATTTTTTTTCCAATCACAAAGCTTTATAACAAAGGGGAATAATGTATAATTTAAAGCTATCCATGCAATTAAAACACCATAATTTCTACCCATCTTATGTTTTGAAGCATTGAACATAACAACTTTAAAAATTGTCACACAATTGTGCATTGGCAATGCATAACCTAATCTATAAAATGGGCTATTGAGTGCAAAATCAAAGAAAGATGTTGATATATTTATAATAATAAAAGTAATGACCCAAGGCATCATTAATCTTTCTTCAAAAGTTAAGATAACGGATAATACATTTTCATTTGCCCCAGCCATAGCCAACATTGTTAAATAAATAGTCATCCAGTATACGACAAACCCACCATCACCAAAGGCTTTTTTAAAGTTAACTTGAACCATCGCAGCTACAGCTGCCCACATAATTGAAACAAAAAATAAGGTTCCCCATTGAGATACAATTCTGAACAGAATATATTCTTTGAAAGTTAAATATTTTCTAATATTTTTATAGAGACCAGAATGTAGCACCATTTGGAAAACCGTCATTAACAGAGCAAAAACAATACCAATAGCTAAGGGGATAAAAACTTGTAGCCCTGGGAAAGGTCTATAATCATTATTTGAAAATCCAGCAAAGGAATTTTCAGCGTAGATTGTATAATTTAAATTATCTAGGATTTTAGTTTGTGAATTTGAAAGAGAAATATTATGAAATAAATTTGGAAGGTAGGTATCAGTATAATAAGCTTGGAAATACGCTTCTGCCCTTGTAAAGACTGGTACTATTACTGATTGAACCCCTGTTGGACCTCTTGATGATTCATACCAAATTTGAAAGTTTTCAGCGAAGTTAAAAGTATTATTTTTTTGATTTTCAGGTAAGAACGAATTAATCAAATTTTGAGTTACATTTGGACGAATATACAACGCACCCCAAAATCTTTCTCGATGGATTTGGTTAATTACATCCTCATTTATGACCTCTGTTAAATTATCCCAATTTTCAGACTTTTCTAGTTTAAATTTTTTGATATACGATGAAGTATTATAAGTTTGATATTTGGCTTTATGAGACTTGTGTAAAAAGTCCATAACGTGAGTAGTTAGCTTCATATTATCTGTTTTCATGAAGGGATAATTGTCTGAGGAGACTAAGTTATCATCTTCTATTAATACCAGAAACCTAACCCTGTTTAAAAAGTGATCTCTTCCATGCAGAGATCCCCAAAAGATTGGGAAAATAATAATCATAAAGCAATAAATACAAAGTAAACTGGTCAAGTATCTTTTCAAAATCTTATACTTGTATCGTCCTAACCTTTGGAACATATTTTTCTCTTCTTTAGCTATGGCTATCATACTTGCAGTCTCTATCGGAGTAGCAGAAGAGCCTTCATCTTCGTTAATTTTTAATGTTGGGATTCTTTTTCGTATACTTTCAACAGTAGATTTGACATGAGAAGCTGGAACAGTCCTTGGTGAGGAAGCTGCTACATATGGTGATGGATTTGGTAAAGGTTGCATTGAAATGGTGGACGCTTTATCATCTGCATTGTTGTTGATAATATCAAGATCATTGAAATCCACGTTATTATTAATTTTACTATTATTTTGTGTAGAATCTAGTTCATCATCTAAATAATTGTAGGAAGACGTAGAGGTCAATGATGAGCAATTTGAAGTGTTAATGATTCTAACGACACTATTCACCTCATCACTATTATTGCCAGTTCCTAATAGAGTTCCAGCCAAATGGTTGGCTCCTCTTACAAGTGTGTTTCCGACGGAGCTAGCCTTACCTTCTGTGTTTTTTGACATGAGTATGAGTAATATGTGGTATCTTTGCTAAAAAAAATTTAGCAGCTCGAGGTGTTATTATGTTGATAGTTTTATTATGTAAGGATATCTTTTATTATTTTTATCTAATGCAGTAACCAACAGTTACTAACAAAATATTAGCATTCACTATTTATAATATGCTTTGCATTACAAAACTTCTACTCTGTCAAAATTAATTTATTAAGTTATTAATTATCAATATTATTTGCCTAATTTAAGGTAATAAGAGGTTGATCTATTAGCCCGTAATATTGATATGTATAAAATTCTTTTCAACACAATGAGAAGAAAAAGCAACGACAAAGGATATCTAAAACAGGAAATTAAGGGCCGGAATTGGGTATATAAATATCTGAAAGCATGAACTAGCTCTTTCAAGGCAACCACGCAGAAAGGCCTGTAGTCTATGCATAATAACTTTAATTTCGGTTCATTGCAGAATGTTTCTCGAATTTCTGTTTTCTAAGAATTCTCGACAAATAAGGAAAAAGACGGAAATTATGATGTAGGAACTGAGGGTTAATTCCGCGGAAATAATTTCATGCATTTGATTGAAATTACTATTTTTGTTTTTCCTCAATGTTGAAGAGGCCTTCATCATGTAATATAATAAGGTATATAATCCATTCATAAAGGGCTTGTAATAATTATGTTTTGATAGGGTATAATTAAATAATATGGGACAAAAGAAGGTAGTAATTCTAATCATCAACTATATCTTATAAATAGGATCAAACTCTTGATGGTGTCTGGACTTTTCCTTAAGGCTTATATAGTATTCTAATATTTAAAGATTTAAGAACTAGAGTTCAAGGTAGCTTGTATATATATTGTAAAAAATTAAGGGTTTTATTAGAAATAATAAAGATATGCGATGTTCTATTTAATCTGACCTTTCTTTAGGGGACACCTTTGCGCTAACTTTGCTATACCTTTATTCAACTTAGTAAGATTTCTACATTACTAATTAACAGCAATAAGGTTAGCCTAGGGCAAAATAAATAATATTTTTTTAAAGAAAATAAAATAAAAAGGAGTACACTTGGTTATCAGCGACAGGCATAGTATTTTATATTTTTGTGTAGGAGTAGATTAAACATTTTCATCAAATATGGTTGAAGAAAAATTGTATAAAAGTTAGAAGTATTTTAGAAAAGAAAAGAATCTTCGAACTATGTATTTACTTTTATTTATACCAAAATATAGTAAATTTGTTCATCTATACCTCACTAAAAGATGCAATTGAATATTATTTTTTCAGTCCTATTACTTTGTTACAAAGTTGATTTTATTAATGCAATTGTAATCCCTAAACATCACCATTGGGATGATAAGTATGGAGGTCATGACCATTATAAACATCATGATTATGACGATGATTATGGTGATGAGGAAGATGATTGTTCCACTACTTTGCTTTTTTCTACTACAGACTGTTACGAAACTAAAGAAGATACAAGTACTTCATGCTTAACAACCACAGATACACGTACTACTTATACTCCAGTTACTTCTCCCACCTCTGATTGTGAAGAGACTACCTCAACTGAAAGTTGTACGTCATCTACAACTTCAAAAGTTTGCACATTTTCTGATTCAACCACTACTTATACTTCAGAGTGCTGCACTACTTATTCAGCATCAAGTTGTTCTACATCTTCAGAATCAACTTGCACTACCTCTTCAAAATCAAGCTGTTCAAGTGGTATTTGTACTGTTTCAGATTCTACAACAACTTATACTACAGATTGCCCAACTACTACAACTACAACTACTACCCAGCCAAGTAGTTCATCCTCTGGTAAAGTTTGTACCTATTCTGATTCAACCACCACCTACACTTCTGATTGTAAAACAATTGATGCTAGTAGTACCAGCACTTCAAAATCCTCTACTTCTTCTAAATCATCCACCACTTCTGATTGTAAAACAATTGATGCTAGTAGTACCAGCACTTCAAAATCCTCTACTTCTTCTAAATCATCCACCACTTCTGATTGTAAAACAATTGATGCTAGTAGTACCAGCACTTCAAAATCCTCTACTTCTTCTAAATCATCCACCACTTCTGATTGTAAAACAATTGATGCTAGTAGTACCAGCACTTCAAAATCCTTTACTTCTTCTGAATCATCCACCATTTCTTCTGAATCGTCTACTACTTCCTCTGAATCATCTACTACTTCCTCTGAGCCATCTACTACTTCCTCTGAATCATCAACCACTTCCTCTGAATCGTCTACTACTTCCTCTGAATCATCTACTACTTCCTCTGAATCATCAACCACTTCCTCTGAATCGTCTACTACTTCAAACATTTGTACCTTTTCTGACTCTACAACAACCTATACTTCAGAATGTAGAACACTTGATCCAACTAGCGTACTTCCCTCTACATCTTCAACAACTACTTCCTCTGAGCCATCTACTACTTCCTCTGAATCATCAACCACTTCCTCTGAATCATCAACCACTTCCTCTGAATCATCTACTACTTCCTCTGAATCATCTACTACTTCCTCTGAATCATCTACTACTTCCTCTGAATCATCTACTACTTCCTCTGAGCCATCTACTACTTCCTCTGAATCATCAACCACTTCCTCTGAATCATCAACCACTTCCTCTGAATCATCTACTACTTCCTCTGAGCCATCTACTACTTCCTCTGAATCATCAACCACTTCCTCTGAATCATCTACTACTTCCTCTGAGCCATCTACTACTTCCTCTGAATCATCAACCACTTCCTCTGAATCGTCTACTACTTCAAACATTTGTACCTTTTCTGACTCTACAACAACCTATACTTCAGAATGTAGAACACTTGATCCAACTAGCGTACTTCCCTCTACATCTTCAACAACTTCAAACATTTGTACTTTTTCTGACTCTACAACAACCTATACTTCAGAATGTTCCACCTCCTCCGATACAACTACTACAACAACTACAACTGACACAACTTTCTCAACTACAACTATTTTCTCAACACTTGATCCACATATAACTATAACAACATATGTAGACGAATTTACCACTTTAACTACAACTGTTAGTGACTGTACCACATTTATTTCATGCAGTTCTTCTTCGTCTATCACGCCAGAAACCACAGTTAATGTTGTTAAACGCCATGGATTATGTACTTCACATACAAAGGAATGTGATTGTGTCCCAACTCCTACCACGATTACTACAAAAACATGTATGAAATCTTCTTCAAACCCCTGTGCTACTCGTTCATATCTGCCAATAATTACATTATAATATAGCAACTTTTTTATATGATTTTTCAGTTCTTTTTTCCTGCTTACTTTAATTCTTTTTCTTGTCTAATAATTTAACGTTTAACCCTTTTTTTTGGTTATAAATTTTTTACTTATAATATTTTCTATTTTATTAAATAAATATATCTATTTGTAAGTGTGTGTATGTTTATAATAGAAAGCTCACTAATATAGAAAAGATACATATATTTATTTTTTTAAAAAAAATATAAAAAATTATGATATTTAATTAATACTATTTAATATATAAATTAAAGTTACAGCGAGCGCTTGTATTTTATTTTTCTATTATTTATTTTTGTTTTTTGGATTATTTATTAGTGTCAGTTAACCAACTGTAATTATGAAAATAAAGTAACATTAAAAAGAATATTTTTGTCATAATAAGTAATGAATGAATTAATATACAGAATGTTGATGCAGTAGCCATTAATTTTTTATTGTTTGCGTCTCATAAATCTATGAGAAGGATTAAAAAATATAATGGCAATTTGGATATAGTTAGGAGGAAATAAACTTTAGATTTTAATTTGATGATTTTCCTGTATAAACCTTTCGAGGAATCATATTGGAATCGGATGGAGTATCTGGAGTATCTGATTGAATGCTTGACTCATCATCAGTGCTATCTTGTTTTGATCCCATTTGGTATTGAGAGAAATGTTCAGTAATAACGTCTCTTGAATCATTTGAAGGGTTTCTATTATGAGATAGCATTAATTCGCGCCTTTCAGTTAGCTCTTTTTTCAATTTAGCCGCTTCAATAATTTCTTTTTCTTTTAATGCCTTTCTATTTTTCCCCCAATCACACAATTTCAAAACAAATGGGAATAAAAAGATATTAATGGCTATCCAGGCAATCAATACCCCATAATTTCTACCCATTTTATGTTTTGAAGCATTACATAATACAACTTTGAAAATTGAAATACAATTGTGTAATGGGAAACCATAACCAAACCTGTAGAATTGATTGTTAAGAGCCAATGTGAAAAATGAAGAAGAAATGTTTAAAATAATGAAAAAAATGACCCATGGCATAATAAATCTTTGTTCGAATGTTAGGATTACTGATAGGACGTTTTCATTGGCACCTGCTAATGCTAACATTGTCAAATAACAAGACATCCAGTAAACAATAAACCCGCCTTTACCAAAAGCTTTTGTAAAATCTATTTGAAACATTGCAGCAATAGTGACCCAAATTAATGAAACTGAAAATAAAGTGGTCCATTGACAAACAATCCTAAAGACGATAAATTCTGCAAATGTCAAATATTTTCTAATACTTTTATATAAACCAGCATGCAAGATGAATTGGAAAATAGTCATTAAAAGAGCAAATACTAAACCAATTTCCATTGGTAAGAAAACACCCATATCATCGAAAGGTCTTGGATCATGAGAAGAAAACGTAGTAACACCATTTTCTGCTAAAAGAGTTTGATTTAAATCATTAAAGATATTAATATTTGAATTTGAAATATTTTGTAATAAACTTGGATAAAATACTTTACTGTAATAATTTTGAAAAATAGCTTCAGCTTTTAAAAAGATTGGAGTCATATTTGCACCCACACTTGTTGGATCTCTTTGAGCTTCAAACCATAATTGGAAAAATTTTGAAAATGAAAAAATATTTTCTTTTTGATTTTCTGGTAAGAAAGAATTTAATAAAGTTTGAGTAGAATTTGGTAAAATATTTAATGCAACCCAATATCTCTCTCTATGGATTTGATCATAAACATGATTTGTTATAATTTCTGTTAAATTGTCATAATCTTTATATTTTTGTAGTTTAAATTTTTCCATATAAGTGGTGGTATTAAAGATTCTATATCTTGCCTTATGAGCTTCTTCCAAAAAAGGAATAATATTGGTAGTTAATTTCATATTATTTGAATCAATAAAAGTATAATTTGGGTTAGTTTGAACTTCATCATTCCCTACTAATATTAAGAAGTTAACAGTAGCTAAGTAGTAATCTCTTCTATAAAGGCATCCCCAAAATATAGGTAACACTATTGCCATGAATAAAACAACATAAAAGACATTTTTAGACCACCGTTGAAAGATTTTCCCCTTATGTGGGCTCAATCTTTGAAACATTGATTTTTCCTTTAAATCCAATTTCAATTGATTTTCAGTCTTGATCCTTTGGGCATCTGTGACTCCCAGTTCATCAATCTTCTCTTGCATTTCTCTTTCAGCATGTTTTTTAACTCTTGTTTGAACAGTAGTAAGAACATGAGATAATGGTCTGAAACTAAGAGAATGTTTAACGGAACTTGAACTTGAATTTGATTGTTTTTTTGATACTACAAGATAATTGTTAGAAATTGGTGGATAAGTAGCACAAGAGGTTGAATCTTGAATTTCTTGTGCATTTAAATTTGAGGTATCGAACTTAATATCATCTAAGGCTTGATCTGGAATTTTTTTTGAAGTACTAGATTTTCTCTCATGGGTAATTGTACGGTATAATTTATTTCGTAGATCTGTAGCTTTTGATTTCACACTGGAAGCCTTGGATGCTATTTCATCAAAAGTTTGCTCTACTGTTCCATTATTTAATTCTATGTTATTTTGGTTGGTAGGATCATAACGGTAATTCTCTTCGAATGAATTGGAGGAAGATAAGGAGTCACAAGTTGAAGTGTTTATTATATGGATCATGCTTCCACTCATGCTATCCGTTACACCTGCACTATCAATACTATTATCATCATTAGAAGTATTATCATCATCGTCAGTATTATTATTATTGGTAGTAGTGTTTGTATTTAGCAAATGAATACCTTGACTGATTCTTGATGCTTGTCTTTTCAAAATATTATCAACAGAGTTTAAATTTTCCTCCATGGTCTATATGAATTATTTCTTTAAAAAGAGGTGAAGCTAAGTATTATTAAAAAGGTTTAGATTAAATTAAAAGAAGGATGTTTCGAATAAAGAATAGAAAATAATGGAATATGAATGAAAATGTAATTAATACATAAGATAGATAAATTATTGAAAAAAATTTAATATCTAATAGTTAAATTATTATTTGTATCAAGATAATGGTGAGAAGTTTCAAAACAAAATCAAACAAGTTCATTAAGCACACTCGGCCAAGGTATTTAATTTGTAAATATATATAATTATATAATACTCTGAGACTCAGATCTGATATGGCCTACCTAGGTCCTGTGACTTCTTTTAATATTTTCCCAATGATCGTTAAGGAATTTGCCACGTCCTTATTTACATTTGCATTTCCATGACACAATTACCTTAACATCATTTCTTTTGTGAAATTCTTGTGGCCATTCCTGAATGGAAAAACCATAATTTCTTCTTTTTCTTGATTTTCCTAATTCTGTCCGAAATTTCGAAGATCGGTTCATTCAATTGGCTGAGACTCCCCGCAGTGCCAGAGAAAACAAGTGCACATTTTCGGTTCATTCATTACAAATCAGGAAACAAGGCTTTCTTCTGCCTTAGCCACACTTACCAGATATGGACGAATTTGCGCTATCTGAAAGAGCCGAGGATAGTCATGTAATATTCGTATTAGACTTATTTCCGTGGAGCATTATTTCCGCGGAATAAAGAACAAAGAACCGTAAATAATTCCGTTTTTACCTCTTATTTCCATTGTATTTATTAAATCAAAAAGGGAAAAATAGTATATGATATATAATATACAAAATGATATACAAAATGATATACGATACCAATGAAAAAAAAAAATTTAAGACAAAAATTAGGAAATCTGGATATTATAGGTTTCGTGTTTAGCATGGGTAGGGCTTGGTAGGGTTTGGGTTAATTACCGGTATGTTTGACTTCCTGTTTTCTAAAGCTGAAAAAGAAACCTAGCATAAGAAACTATTTAAGACCTACTATCATAAAAAAAATAATGTAGCCCTTTTTACTTGTTAACTGGAATTTTGATCTACTTCTGCATAAATATATACGTGAATATATATATATATATATATATATAAAGTAATTTGTCATTTCGCACGACCGTGTTGAATTTGAGTATGAAATTTCATTGGTATAACCCGGAAAATTTTAATTACGTTAAAAAAATCGATGCCCATAGGGAAATAAATAGATGTAAACTTTAACTGTAAAATAAAGCTATATATAATTAAAACTGTAAAAGATGAGTGATATTGATGATTTTATTTCAGATGATGAAGATCAACATAAAAATGTTTTGATCACTTCCAAAAAAAGCAAATCAATTAAATCATTTGATTCCGATGATGAAGATATACAGGTTGATGATGATATAGAGAATGAAGATCAGAAGGAAGATGGCAATGCAGATGATACTGAAAATGGTAATGAGAATGATAGCAAAAAAGACCTACCTAAGGAAACAAAGCTATCAAAGATTGACCGTTTAGCCAAACTAAGGTCCAACAAAAAGAAAAAACACAAGACAGGTGTCATATATTTCTCATCCATCCCTCCATATATGAAACCAGCAAAGATGAGACAAATTTTGACAAGATTCGGTGAAATAGATAGATTATATTTGAAACGTGAAGATGACCAAAGATATAAATCTAGAATTAAATCGGGTGGTAATAAAAAAGTGAAGTATGATGAAGGTTGGGCTGAATTTATAAGGAAAAGAGATGCCAAATTGTGTGCAATGACTTTGAATGGAAATATTATTGGAGGTAAGAAAGGTTCATTCTATCATGATGACATTTTAAACGTCAAATATTTGCCAGGTTTTAAGTGGGCAGATTTGACAGAACAAATAACAAGAGAAAACGATATTATACAAGCAAAGATGGAATTAGAAATGGCTCGTGCGACAAAGATAAATTCAGACTTTATTAGAAATGTGGAAAAAAGTAAGATGTTACAAAATATTAAATCTGCAAAACTAAAGAAAAATCTAAAAGAAGACACAACGGATGATAGTATGACGAGAAGAGATATAAAACAAAACAAGGTAGCCACCAATAGAGCTGCAGCTCCAGAACATATCAAAAATAAAGGTACGTCAGAAGAAATGGATGGAGTTTTATCAAATCTTTTATAGACTAATGTATGTAAGATCATCTAGATTAAGTAATCTTTCATTTATATACAATATATATTACCCTCATAGTGCTATTTTTTTTTATTTCCCATTCGAATCCCAGCCATCCCATTCCAAACCCCGAAAATTATTTCTAGTTCAAAAAATAAATTGAAAAAAAAAATAAAAAAAAAAAATAGACCGGAAAAATAAATACAGATTTTACCGATGAGATGTGTTAGCGATGAGATGAAAATTTTTTTTCTTTCTTCAAGAATTAAGCAATGCTTGGAATGTAATAATATCAATCAACTAACCAGTATAAATATAACATTGAGTAAGATTTTTAGCAGGGTTCCTTTTTACAATCTTTCCCATAAAAAAAGTTTACTAATTTGATATTTTAGTTATTCTAATATAAAAAGAATACTAAAAAAATAAGCATATAACAATGGGTAACGGTAAAAAGGAGAAACAAAGAAGAATCCGTCAAGGTGATACCAAAGATGGTAACCTTAGGGTCAAAGGTGAAAATTTCTATCGTGATACTAAAAGAGTCAAATTCTTAAATATGTATACTGATGGTAAAGAAATCAGAAATAAAAAAGGTGATTTGATTCGTGCTGCTCCATTGCAAAATAAAGATATTCCAACTGCAAGAGTCCAACCAGATCGTCGTTGGTTTGGTAATACAAGAGTTATCTCTCAGGATGCATTACAGCATTTCAGAGGTGCTTTAGGTGATGTTCAAAAGGATACTTATCAGGTTTTATTGAGAAGAAATAAATTGCCAATGTCTCTTCTTGAAGAAAAAGATACTAGTGTATCCCCAGTATCCAGAATCCTGGATACCGAGACATTTTCTCAAACGTTTGGTCCTAAAGCTCAACGTAAGAAACCAAGAGTAGCTGCTTCAAGTCTAGAAGATTTAGTGAAAGCCACAGAAGAAGATAACAAGGTATTTGAAGATAAACAAGAATTAAGTACGACTCTAGGTTTGATGTCTAATCAAAGTGATGATATGGATGGTTGGTCACAAGCAGCAAAAGAACATATTTTCAGTAAAGGTCAATCAAAACGTATTTGGAATGAATTGTATAAGGTTATTGATTCTTCTGATGTCGTAATTCATGTTTTAGATGCAAGAGATCCTTTAGGTACGCGTTGTAAATCTGTTGAAGAATATATGAAAAAAGAAACGCCACACAAACACCTAATATATGTTTTAAACAAATGTGATTTAGTTCCAACTTGGGTAGCAGTATGTTTTATTTGTCTTACTAACTTTTTTTTTATTATTTTACTTTTAATTCTTTTTTTAACCTCCATGAATTTATTCTTTTACTAGGAAACAAAAGATAGTTTAATGTGAACCAAAACTCTTTGTCAGGGTGTATCTACAGTTTTTATGCTGAAATTCTTCAAAAGATATGTCTGTTACAGTCTTGGAAAATTAATACTATTCGCTGCGTTTCAAACCGTTTCGTTCTGAAACAATATCTGAATGCATTTTAGAAGGACAACCTTTGTTTTAAAGGTATACCTTCGCCTTTTAGAATAGGAGGGATTTTATGAGTTGACATTATAACTGATATAGCTATTCTATATCCTTATACTATAATGTCGTAGTAAAAAACCCTACAACCTTCAAATAATACATTATTTTTGTTTTTTTTGGTATCCTAATTTAGAATAAAATTCATCCATATTGATTTTTGAATTAAATGTAAATAAAATGTAAAAGTTTTATTCCTTTAACACTTCTCTTAGAAACTCATTACTAACAATATACCTGTGAATTTCATTTATAGTACTTGCATTCAAGTATTAACAATGTAATCTTTACATCTAAAGTTTTTTTAGGCCGCTTGGGTTAAACATTTATCAAGTGAACGACCAACATTAGCTTTCCATGCATCTATTACCAACTCTTTTGGTAAAGGTTCATTGATTCAACTATTACGTCAATTTTCACAATTACATCCTGAAAGAAAACAAATTTCAGTAGGTTTTATTGGTTATCCAAATACTGGTAAATCTTCGATTATTAATACTTTAAGAAAGAAGAAAGTTTGTCAAGTAGCACCAATTCCTGGTGAAACTAAGGTTTGGCAATATATTACTTTGATGAAGAGAATATTTTTAATTGACTGTCCCGGTATTGTGCCACCATCATCAAAGGATACTGAAGAAGATATTTTATTTAGAGGTGTTGTTAGAGTGGAGCATGTTTCTCATCCAGAACAATATATTCCAGGTGTTTTAAGACGTTGTCAAAGAAAGCATTTGGAAAGAACGTACGAAATTTCAGGCTGGAAGGACTCTACTGAATTCATTGAAATTTTAGCTAGGAAACAAGGTAGATTACTGAAAGGTGGTGAGCCTGACGAATCTGGTGTTTCTAAGCAGATCTTGAATGATTTCAATAGAGGTAAAATTCCATGGTTTGTACCTCCACCAGAAAAGGTTAAGGATGAAGATTCACAAGACAAAACAACACAGAATAAAAAAAGAAGTGTTGCGGAAACTGAAACTGAAACTAGTGAATCAAAAGAAATACCCGTTGAATCTGCTAAGAAGCAGAAAACACATGCATAAGTCATTTATTTTCATTTAATTTAATTTTAATTTGACTCTACATTTTCCACTAAACTTCATTTTTTAATTTTATTCTTCATATTCTTTATATACTTCTTCCTACTTAAGGGGGATTTCACGCCATAAAATAAGCTATTAATCAACAATTGGGACACAATTCTCGATACTTTTATATAGCTTATTTCAAATTTTTGTAACATATACATAGAAAGTAATATAATCTGAATAAACAGCCCTCTTGGTAAATAATTTTGCTTCTAGGATCCAAGATCTTATATGGATTATACTATTTTTTTACTTTGTCATTTTAAACGAAATATTCGCTGTTTTAATTTTTTTTTCGAAGTCGTAAAAATATTGAATGGCATTTCCCTACAGAGAATTCCTTTTTAGAGCGAAAGTTTCTGTGTAAAATAGAGACCATGTGTATTGAAAAGAAGAGTAAGGTTTAGTAGTTTGTTACTGCTACCTAATCTGTGGAGAAAATAACCAATTAAAAATAACGCGAAATCAATAAAGATTATCAGTAAACAGTTTACTATCATAGAAAAAATATCGAGTGTAACATGCAATCCTTAAATGCTCCACTTGCTCAACAACAGCAGCATCAACAACAACTGTTCGCTATGAGTGGCCAACCATTTGCTGAAAAAAATCAACAGTCGCAGATCACTGGTAGTGGGAAAGGAATAGCTATGACAAACCCTCAAATGATGGCTAAACAAATTCTAAATCAGCCAGGTAGAATGCCACAGCTGGGAATGTTACAAGGGAACTCTTCGGGAGCAGGAAATAACAACGATGCTCTTCTTGAAGAGAACTATTTGATGAATCAGAATATGGAAATGCTTTTAAATCAGCAGCAATCACAATTACAACAAGCTCAATTACAACAGCAGCAGCAAAATAATAGACAAATGCCACAGCTCCAACAGCAGCAGCAGCAGCAGCAGCAACAACAACAACAACAACAACAACAACAGCATCAGCAAAATCAAAATCAACAATTACAAAATATGAATTTAAATGCTTCGATGAATTCCAACCTACCACCGGGATTAAATGTTATTCCACAACAGCAGCAGCAGCATGGCTTAAACCCTTCGTTAGATAATCAATACTCAAAACAGATAAGTTCGATCCAAAATAATAATAATGGCCCCCCCGTAATGATACTACCTCCGAATCATCTCTTAATTCGTGAAGTTTGGAAGAATAATTTATTTGCAGAATTTGTAGCAATAAGAAGGTTGTCAGCACGTTATAATAATATATCTATTAGCACTGAATTTGCAGGTACTATTGCCAGACCCATTGGAAATTTTAGATCAAAGACGGATTATCACTACCAAACAATGAGATCTAATGTTGATTTATTGAACCCCATTCAAATCGGTCTTTCATTGAGTGATTCTAGCGGTAATAAGCCTGAAAACGAGCCATCAACTTGGCAATTTAACTTCAACTTTGATGTAGCCAAAGAGATGATATCTGCAGACTCACTCGATCTATTGAAAAAATCGGGTATTAATTTTGATAACCATCAAGCAATGGGAATTGATAGTTTTGAGTTTTCCCAATTGATGATGGACTCAGGCTTAATCCTAGATAAAAGCATTACATGGGTAACTTTCCATGCAGCTTATGATTTTGGATTTTTAGTTCATTTATTAATGAACACCTGTATGCCAAATAATATGCAAGATTTCCAATGGTGGGTTAACCAATTAGTTCCATGCTTTTATGATTTGAATCTATTATACAAAGTCATCAAAGAATTTAAACAGCAAATCCAGCCTCAACAGCCTCAACAGCCTCCACAACAACAAATAACTTTATCTAACCTTGCTGACGAATTGGGCATTCCTAGATTTCCATTATTTAATACTACGGGTGGCCAAAGTCTTTTAACATTACTGTCATTCTCTCAATTGGGAAACGTTTCAAAACATAAGCTACCAAATGGGCTTGACTTCAATTCATACCAAAATTTGATTCATGGGATCAATGCAGAATAATGGAATTATGTATACTTCCAGTTAAATTAATATATCGGATCCTACAAGAATTTCAAAAAAAATCCTAGTAGATTGAATTATTAACTTACACAAAGCATGTAGAGAAATAACTGAACATAGTCTTCTAACTATACACATTGTGTGGTATTTTCACCATAGATTATCAATGAATATATAGAAAAGTTAATATTAACGAAATAGAAATATCTACATGCATTAGCTCACTCTGTAATATATAACTAACATCAAGACTGTTTCACTATCTCTTTCATTGTAATCTAATCCATTTATTTCAATAGTCATTACGTATGTATATATAGTTATACGTAATAGTAGTAACACCATAAAGGGCTCTCTTATATTATCTTCGATTAGCATATTTTCATGGTAAAGCTTAGTTACCCGCTCTGTATTTTTTTTTCATTTGTCACCGAGTTAACGAAAAAAATGGCCATTACAAAAAAATACAACCGACACTTAATGTTCGAAATAGTGAAAAAAAAATAAAGCAGATATTCAAGGCCACAAACAGACTATATCTGCATCTTCTGACAGTATACTCTGTATATTTTTAACATTGATTCATTTCATATACACTTAGGATTTATACCTATTTCGCATTACCATCATCATTGAGTATTTTGGTCCTATTTTGATTAATAGTTATAAGATTGTTCAATATCCAAGAATTAGCAATCCTTCCTTCCTTTTTTTTTTAATCAGTTCTTTTTTATTTCTATTTATTTTTTTTCTTTAATATTAGTTTTTTTCTACTTCTTTCTTTCTCTCTTTAAACATTCTTCAAGTTTGATCACTTCCTTTTTGGCAATTTCATTTATTTCGAATTATCTTTTATCTAGTATCAACATTGGTCCTAATTTCTATTTCAAATATATTTATCATCTATCTGCATCCAAGCACTCTGTACTATTTGCTACCTCTTCATCATAATTCTACTAATAATAACAAAAGTAAAATTTAAAAGATCAGACCTTATCCTATACTAAATATCTATTGGATTCGATTGTATTATAAATAATATATTATAATTTTAAGCCCAAATTTTTATTCCTTCAAAATTGAATTATATTTATTCTTATTAATTTTGGCTCCCCCACCTTATTTTTTTTAAAAAGGTTTTGTTTTTTTTACAACATTTACTCCCCATATCTTTCTTTACTCACGATACCAATAAGACTTTATAATAATTATTTTTATACACATCACAATATTTATTTCACAAGAATACTGAAGCAATAATGACCACCACAATTCAAGAAATAGGGTACTCCTTTTTACAAGTATATTATCAAAGGATGAGTAAAGATCCTTCAAAGGTTTCTTCTTTATATTCTAATACGGCAGAAATTACTCATATAAATTATCAATTGACTTCAAAGCATGATGGGGAAATATTACCAACCATTAAAATTATTGGTAAAGATAATATTAGCAGTTTTTTTACCAGAAATAATAAAAAAGTGTGTGACTTACGTGTAAAGATTGATTCCTTGGATTTTCAAAATACTGGTGTAGGGCATGAAAGCATACTACTTTTAGTTACAGGTGAAATGTTTTGGACGAATACTCCAGCATATAGATTTTGT
This sequence comes from Henningerozyma blattae CBS 6284, assembly GCF_000315915.1. Classification (NCBI taxonomy): domain Eukaryota; kingdom Fungi; phylum Ascomycota; class Saccharomycetes; order Saccharomycetales; family Saccharomycetaceae; genus Henningerozyma; species Henningerozyma blattae. The sequence continues at coordinate 24,201 of NC_020190.1, forward strand.
CAAACTATCATTTTAGCACCCATTCAACCAAACTCATTAGTTTATGAGGCAACTAATGATGTTATTCGTTTCATGCCTGATAATTTAGGTTTATATGAATTGTCTGAAATTGTTGAAAAAAACACTTCTCAATCATCAGAAAAAGCTGCTATAAAAAGCAATACTCAATCATCAGAAAAAATTGCTACAAAAAGCAATACTCAATCATCAGAAAAAATTGCTACAAAAAGCAATACTCAATCATCAGAAAAAATTGCAGACTCAGCCGTTGTTTCTCCTATTACAAACAATACTACTGTCTCGAATGCAAAAACTGACTCAGCTTCGAAGGAAAAAACTGAGTCTAAGAATATAAAAGAAAAAGTCACCAAACCAATGGAAATCTCAACACAACCAATGGAAGAAACAAATGACACTCCAAAGAAAGATAAAGTCGAAGAAAAACCCAAGAACAATACCAATGTTTTGCATTCTTCTAAGTCAAATACTCAAAAGAGCAATACCAAAGAATCTACTGAAAATAAGGAGTTGAAAATTGTTGAAAACCATGCATCTGAAACTGTACAATCACCTACTAACAAGTCTAGTGAAAAAAATGCCACTAAGGAATTAAGTCAAGTACCTACTCCTAGCTCATCAAATATTAAGCCTGAACTTCAAGGAGAAAGCAAATCCTCAGACTCAACTATCTCTTCAGCTCCTTCTTCAAATAGCAATTCTAGCTTAACTAGCTCTGGTTCCACTGCTCCATCTGAACCTCAAGTTATCACACCACCTAAAATGACTTGGGCTTCCAAATTGTCTAATGGCAGTACAGCTGGTTCGGGTAAGGGTCATTCTGAATTTACTAGAATTGAGCAAACTACCACAACAAATGTCCCTCATCCATCTAAAAAAGTAAACGAAAGGAAAACTGAGCTACCTTCACGTAAAGAGAATTCATCCTCAAGAAATGGTAAAAAGAAAGCATTCAGCACCGTTAATAGAGAGGGATTTTTCCCTATATACATTCGGGGTACCTCTGGTGTCGATGAGGACGTATTAAAAGGTATTTTAGAGAATGAATTTGGTACTATCACAAGAATGACGTTCTCTGAAAACTTTGCAGTTGCAGATTTCGAATTACAATCAAGCCAAACTAACGCTATTGAAAGAAAATCTATCAAAGCTGGTCCCATAGAGGTGTATTTAGAGCGTAAAACTGTGGGGAAAAAATTTTCACCAACAGGAAGCATTAATAATAGCACGTCAAACCAGCAACGTCCACATAAGAAGCATTACACAAAAAAGAGAGATTAGATTCTGGGTAAAACTTGATAGAAAAATACTATCTTTATCTGTATACTACAAGCATATCTCATTACTACAATTTAACAAATTAGTAGTAGAATTAAATAATTTTAAAAAGCTTTACATATAAAGCAATAAACGTCAAAAAAATAATAATAATAAAGCCGGAAAAAATATCAAAAAAAATAGTAAAATAGAAAAACGATATTCCTTTATGGGATAAAATAAATATGTAAAATATTCCATAATTCTTTTATGTATCCTAACTAGTTATATATAGTTAATTTAATGATAGAAATCTTTAACATATAAATTTTGGTTTATCAAGTTATTTTTCTTCATGCACAGATATCAACCTTCAATTTTTGATGTTAAAATTCAGTATAGTCGGTCCGGTTTCCTTAGGAAAGTTAATAGAATGTCGTCTCATGAACTTATTTCAAATATAATAGTAGATAATTCTTTAGTTATATATGTTAGTGAGATTAGTTTATGAATTGAAAAGGTTTTATTAATTTGGAAGTATTGTGTATGTTAGACTTATTGCGTATCCTTTGCATCATCTAATACACTTAACTGGGGCACGGCCTACTGATCTAAACCTACATATATTAACTTTCGCTGTTAACTGAAAATGTTAGTTCCACCTGCAAACTTTGGTATTGCAGAAGAAGGTATATTTCGATGTTCAAAGATTGAAAATTTGAATCTTTCATTCTTAGAAACCTTAAAACTGAAAACAATAATATTTGTAGATGGCCAAGAGCCTACGAAATTCTTTAAAGGCTTCTTCAAAAGCTCATCCATAAAATGGATAATTATAAAAAATAATGATTTTTCAAATAATATTAATTCATCAATTAATGAAAATAAGAATAATACTGAAAGTAATAGTCCTTCCGGAAATGGGGATGTGACTTTAGTAAATACTACGCCCACTTTCAATTTCTCTGATATCGATACAGCCTCTACTGAGAGTCAACATTCTGGGATTTCTAAGGAATTAATGCCAGAAAGCTCTAATAAGAAAAATATTAATTATAAATCTAAGGAGACCTATAATTTGACTGATGCTGATGATTTAATGCTAATCAAAAGTGTGTGTCTTAAAAAAATTTTGAAACTTCTATTAAATAAAGAAAACTATAATATTTTATTGGTGGATAGAACTTCAATTGTTATTGGTCTATTAAGAAAAATCCAGAAATGGAATATATCATCAATTATTAATGAGTATAGATTGTTTTCAGGTAAAAATAGTAGTTATTTTGCAGAAATATTTTTAGAACTTGTTAATTTGGAAATAACGCAACAAGTACTTGGTAAAGAAAACCCTAGTACCTCATCATTAGTATCACCAAATATTATTATTGGTCCCAAGGATAACTCTTCCAGCCATTCGGCTAATACTAGCAATGGGGTTTCAATCAAAAGACAGCGGCACGGTAATACGCCAATTGCTACTAATACTAAAGGGAATATGCACAAGGTTGAAATGTCAGAAATTGTAAATGAAGAAGATCTATTCACTGCACCCAACGTTCCTCAGCGTATGCTTAAGCTGGTTGATGATGCCCAAACTCGTTACTTTGATAACCTCCAAGATAAAAATAAGGGAAGGGTAGAAAACACCCAAGGTATCCTCCCAGTTAGCTCTAATAATGAAAATACTAATGTCACTAAAAATACACAATCTGTAATCCCTTCTTCTTTGCCTTTAAATCAGACATACAAAAGTTCATTACATAGTCCCGAGACTATCTTAAATATATCACTTAATAAGTCATCTGCAGTCGATTATCAGTACTATAAGTGCTTGCAAGATACTATCTTTAAAAATGGCTCTTCTAAGCGTGGATCAAGCACTAGAGATAGTAGTATACAAGAAAATATTATACATATTCAAATTCCTACGGAAGATTTGTTGCCAACATGGTTTACATTTCAGCGAGACATTTGGGAACAGAATTATCGTAAAATAAGGCATTCTAGAGTAGAATAGTTGTGTCAACTATAGAAAACTTTATTACATTTTTTAATAGTGTTTATTTTTTTTAATATAGCAAAGTTAGGTTCTAGGATTCAACCATGCATTTGGTTAAGAATACTTGTTGTCTACTTGTCATACGTTACAGTTTGTTGGATAATAAGATAGTGATGTATAAGAAACAGTGATATCTTAAACCTACGAAACAAAATTAAGAGTCATTGACGCCGCAAATATATATCCAGAAACACTAAATTTTGAATGAAATAGCATTACTAAAATGTAATTTGCAGTTTATAAGCATATTATTTTATTACTTTATATGAAACACAGTTCAACTCTTTCATCAAGCAAGTTCAATATTATTAATTTGCATAACACCATTTCTATCAAGTAAGTTCTAAAGAATTAATCGAACTAAGATATACTCAACGTTAATAATGAAACGGTTTTGATAGCTTCTGACTCATGCACTTGCTTCTTCATTAACGTAAATGCTATTTTCGTCTATATACGCTGATACAATAAATTAACTAAGATGATTCAACATATTATTTTTTTTTCACATTCTATCAAGAATAATTAAGAATTCATAAGCGCTTTACCAATAATATCAAAAGGAAATTAAAATTGAAGTTTATTCTCAAATAGGGTGTTTGTTATTCTACCTTATAAATGCCATTTTCACAATTGCATTTTAAATTTTCGAAAACGGAACTTGATTTCCAAGGGAATTTCGCAATCGCCAACCAGTTGATGAGCAACGAAAATTAAGCAGTTAACAATAATGAAATATCAGGTAGAAAAGTCATTTTAATTCCACATCCTTTGGAATAATAGTTTAAATGACTTATTTTGCAAGAGAATAATTTGACGAATGACGTTATGTGGACATCGACTATGTTTGAATCTGTCTGGTATTTTTCCGTATATAAAGGTCGGTTAGAATTGAGGTCAATATGATTGTTCGGCACATCATATTCCAAATATTAGGTAAAACCAAATAAAATTAAATTTGTTACTATGGTTAAAAGAGTTTTATTGTTAGGTTCTGGATTTGTTGCTCAGCCAACGGTTGATGCCTTGTCGAAGGAAAATGGTATTGAAGTCACCGTTGGGTGTAGAACTTTAGCTAAGGCCAAAAGTTTAGCTGATCCATATGGTGCAAATGCTATTTCGGTTGATGTTACAAATACAGCTGAATTTGAAGCAGTGTTAGAGAAAAATGACGTGGTCATTTCTTTAATTCCATACATCTATCATGCCAGTGTGGTAAAGAGTGCAATCAAACTTAAGAAGGATGTAGTTACTTCTTCATACATTTCTCCTGCATTGCGTGAATTAGAAGAGGATGTTAAGAAGTCTGGAATCACTGTTATGAATGAAATTGGTTTGGACCCAGGTATTGATCATTTATATGCTATTAAGACAATTGATGAAGTCCATAAAAAAGATGGGAAGCTCAAGAGCTTCTTGTCATACTGTGGTGGTTTACCTGCTCCAGAAGATTCTGATAATCCATTAGGTTACAAATTTTCTTGGTCTTCAAGAGGTGTATTATTGGCTTTAAGAAATAGTGCAAAGTATTATAAAGATGGCAAACTAGTGAATATCACATCTGAGGAATTAATGACTTCTTCTAAACCATATTTTATTTACCCAGGTTACGCTTTTGTTTGTTACCCAAACAGAGACTCTACTGTATTTAAGGACCTATATTCCATTCCTGAAGCTGAAACTGTAATTAGAGGTACCTTGAGATACCAAGGTTTCCCTGAATTCATAAAAGTCTTAGTTGATATTGGTTTATTAGATGATACAGAAAACAAAAATTTTTCAGACGCCAATGTATCTTGGTTAGAGGCTTTAAGTAAGTATCTAAAATTAACTGAAATTAGTAAGGAAGCTCTACTTAAAAAGATTGATTCTTTAACTGTATGGAAAGATGAAGATGATAAAGAGCGTATTATTAATGGTATGAAATGGTTAGGATTTTTCTCCAAAGATGAAAAAATCATTCCAAGAGGAAACCCATTGGATACTTTATGTGCCACTTTAGAACAAAAAATGCAATATGAGAAGAATGAAAGAGATTTAGTAGTTTTACAACATAAGTTTGGAATTGAATGGGCAGATGGTAAAACTGAAACACGTACTTCTACTTTAGTTCAATATGGTGAAGTCGGTGGTTACAGTGCTATGGCTGCCACCGTAGGTTATCCTGTTGCCATTGCAACGAGACTTGTCTTAGAAGGTAAAATCAAGGGCCCAGGTTTATTAGCTCCATACACCCCAGAGATAAACGATCCAATCATTAAAGAATTAAAGGACAAATATGGCATTTATTTAGTTGAAAAGACTATAAAATAAAGGACTGATTTGTAGAGAAAAATGTATATATTTTTACATATTCAAGATTTTTAGTATAAATCTATAGATTATCTTAACATCCATTTTTTTCATATTTAAAAGAGGTTTCTATGATAACGTGGCTCAAGAAAAGTCATTAAAGCTAGTCTTTATATTTACTTTTTAAGCACTGGATGTTTATATTCAAAAGCAGTGTATTTTATATTGTATGCAGTCATGAGGATGTCTTTCTAGAGTCAGTATTTAAATATTTTTTGGACTTTAAGAGCTACGTGTGTCTATTTTTTAAAAAATTTGATTGTAATTCAATAAACTGGCTAAATTACTTTCCATAGCATTGATTTCATAGAAATAGATGCTGTCAATTTTATTTTTTGTGAATTAACCTTTTATATTTCTATAAATTTTATAATGTGGTAAGCACAGCTTATTTATTTTAGGCTATATATGATGTAGTTGAATAAAGATATCGTTCTGATATTTGAAATGTACATATATACATCACATAATTTAAAAATAAAGCATAAGTATCATTTGTAATCCTAAACAAATATTTAATTCTGAGTTAAGGTCATATCTGCTATTTATGTATGCATAGTAAAGATGCATTTTAAGGTATTCATTTTCTTCCTGGACAAATGAAGCTATTGAATATTAAGTTGACCTCACGTAATAAAATTAATAATTAATGTTTCAAGTAGCAACTAAACAATAAATATGAAAAAGCTTTGTTTTTCTAATAGTATATGTTAATCTGAAATATTCTCAACCGATTTTCCAGGGTAAAAAAGCCCGTTTCAATTGTTTAAATAGGTTATGAAATTTAAGATCTGGCAATAAGGGTTAATTGTTTAATGTAATTAATAGTGAAAAATATGTCTACAATCTAAAGAAAAAAAAGAAATATATAAACATATAGTAAGTTACTAATAACAATTGTTTATATCAAATTGTCTTCCTCCGGAGTTTTACTTCTAGTGCCGTCCAATTAATAGCTGATAACATAATTGGCTTATATTTTGTCTACAAATATAATATCAAAATAAACTAATTAATCATTTAACTTTAGTTCTTCTAACTTGAAACTCAACAAAACCTATTCGTATCATTGAATGTTAAATAATGCAGAATTCGGGCAACTTTTGGGATAAAGTCAAAAGCTCTACTAAAACACTAGCATATATATCTTCAAAGGAAGAAAAGGATGGCGATGCCACAAATTCGACAGTGGTTCATAATGCATTAGTTAAGTTTTATGAAGAGCAAGTTCCATTCCAAGGATTTCCTGGCTGGTTAGGCCCAAAAGAAGATTTGCCAGATGAACAGAAGATTCTTCGTAAACAAGAACGAGATCAAGAAAAGATGCGTGAGAAAGAGGAGAAGAAAGCAATGAATGGTAATAGACCATTTGCTAGTGGCTTTGACCAGTTACGAAAGATAAGAAGTCCTCAAGAGCAAACAGTTGATAATAGCAATAATAACAATAATAGCAATAATAATAGCAATAATAATGCTAATAATAATAACAATAATAATAGTAATATTCATAGCAATAGAGACCCATATGCAGTAGCAAGAAATAGTGGGCCAGATCCTTCTAATCAAGAGCTAATGAATAATTCTAATTCAGAAGATACCCAGGTAGACCAATCCAATGAGAATCAAAAACAACGTCCCCAATTTTCTCATGCATTTTCTCTACTACAACAACGTAAAGTGCAGCCTGATAGAAAAACAACAGCAGGTATGTCTTTCCATTCAATATATTCAGCAAATACTTCCACCAATAATTCAGCAAACGGATCAGCATCAGGAATGGGTAGTAGCGGCTCTGCCCGTGAAGTTTCTCAACAACAATCACAGCAAATTCCACCACTACCACAACAGCAACCTCCACAGCATTCACAATCTAAGCCAGAAGCCTTGCGCACTCAATCTGCTTCTTCATTAATGATGCGAGATAGATTGAAAAGATCGCATACCAAAAATACATTTGAATTTTCTTGATATAGTTCAATGATTTGAATTTTATCGTTTTAATTTTTGAAGGAATACTAATTTTTGTTTGATACTGAAGACTATAACATATCTATTTTAATATTATTCATTGTACTGCCAATTATCAAATCTCATTATCCACTTTAAATACAAGAATATATATGAGTTAAGAAGAGTAGCCTACAGTACGCGAATTGTAGCTTCAAACACTATATGAAATTATTCTGATACATTTAACCACTAGGAAATATTTGACCTTTAAATATGAAATAATATTTGCTATTTTATAGTCCCAGCTTTCAGAAACTCTAGCTTCGTATGAAGCAGTAAAAAGCAGAAATATATAGATTCAAATAGAGTTTTATAAATAGGAATTCAATATTAGGACAGAATAATGTAAAAATAGAAAACATATGAGCTTATTTTAGATAAATATTTTGAAACCTTGAATTGAAGTGTAAAGCCGCACCAAAATGCAAGCACATATAGCTTTAAAGGAATAAAATATGGAGCTTTCATTACATAATACAATTATTGAAATTACATAGCTAGGGCTAACAATTAATGTCTAAGAAGCTTTTGGGCACACTTTTAAATAAATTATTTTGATAATATATTATTATACAACTAATGAACTAACATTTAACATATCCACAAATTTTATCGTTAATAAATGCACCAGTTTTGAGTAGAAAAACGTTAGTTAAATATTCAATATCCATACAACTTTGTAGGCCGCGTAATTTAACAGAAGAGAGTATAAATTTTTCTAAGTTAATAATTAATATGTATACTTTCAGAAAAAAAAGGGTAATCAGAAAATAACAATATTATAAGAATGAGAATATATTAAATCATCTTCGAGCTATACCCTAATCTTTAACCAAAAATTTACCATCATGAATTAATTACATTTATAACTATATATATATATATATTAAGTATTATGTAATTATTCTATTCCTTCGTCTCATAAAATTTCTCTTACGGGACCAGGTGGTGGAGGCACCTCAAATCGATTCGACTCATTAAACCTGTTATTTATTCTTATTGCAGGATCTTGCAAATTATTTTTGATATTATTATTGTCAGAATCTGTATCTAATGAATTAGTATTCGCAAAATTTAAATATGAATGATCTCCCATTGATCTTGGCTGAATCAATACTTTAATTAAAAATATCAGTGCAAAAATGGCAGAAACACCAGCTACAACAATAAATACTATACTCAACGCTATATTTCTCCCCCCTATTATTGAGTTAGTAGTCATCACAAAAGATTTGCTACCACCAAATATAGTAACTGGATAGTTTAATGTGATATTCATAATATACTGACCCTTAGGCAAATGGCCTGTTTCATTTTTTAAAATTAATTTATAGAATTTTGGTAACGCAGCAGTTCTCATCCAATTTTGGAACTCTTCCCATTCACTAAGATCTGGCAAATTTTCGTCTGTATAGCCATTTGGAAACAGTTTATACCAATTTGGCGGTGGTACAATATCTGTTACGTTGTATTTAGTCTTCTTAAATTTATGTCGATCTGTTTTCCATGCAATTTTTTTATTTGTTAATTCATAATCCTCTGTATTATTAACCCCAACAAAACGTTGTTGGAAAGTATCGTTAAACAAAGAATTAGCTATTAATCCACATGGATAAATGATTTTCTCACCATCATTTTTAAGTGGTTTACAATTGGCAGTTAAATCGGCCAATTTAACGGCTTCTCCTTTTAGTTGTTTATCATCAAATGATTCCACATATTTACGATGGTTTTGATAAAAATTAGTTAATTTGTAATAAATTAGTATAGATTTCTTAATATTGTTGGGTATCTCAAATTTTAACTGACATATTTTTGTATCTTCATTATCTTCATTAATATGAATAAGCTTCCATTCTGGCTTGAAAGTGGTAGATTTCTTAAAATAGTACCCGTAATATTTTTTAGGAATTGAACTAAACCCTGCATTAGTTGCAAAATCTTCACAATGGCTGTAATTAATATTTAAATTTTCAACCCTTAGAGTGCTGATTATCAGTCCTATTCCAATTGGAGCAAATATACATGTCATTAATATCAATAATGGTAAGACACTCTGGGGTGATAAAATTGGTTGCCATGACTTTAATCTTTGCTGCCTAAACGCAGTATTCGGAGGTCTCCTACTTTTATGGGTAAAATTTGAATTTTTTCCTTGACCACTGCTATTTGTTGCTTCTGTCCTTCTCCAATTTAAAAACCTCATTAAATATATATATCTTTACTAATAGCAACAAAAGTTGATCCGTTTGAAAAACTAATATTACAATTAAATTTGCTCTTTGCCAATAAATCCAAATAAGCGAGAAGTATAAGTATAATCAGATTTCCTTCTTTTGTATTTTTTAGCATCCGATTAACTCTTCCTTTTGGGCTAAATCAACATTCCCGAAAAATCGTAAAATGCAACTTAGCCACGAAAAAACAATATAATTGAATAGAAATATAAGGATTCAAATACAACAGCTAATTACTCTCAGCTATTATAACATTACCGAAAAGTCATATTTGAATAATAATGGCTAATATATAATATCATATATATACAAATTGTAATCTTATATAAAAAGATATCTACGCCTTTGAAACAATTTGAGCTGAACCTGATTCAGGGGATTCTTTGTCATCATTTGATCCTTGAGAGGTGGAAATTTCACTTGATTTGAAATGTTTTAGCATTTGTTGGAACATATTTTCGACTTCCGGAATCTCTTTAATAAAAGAATAACTTAGTAAGTCAACTTCAGAAGATTTCAATAAGCTCATCACCAAAACGATAATACCCCAACAGTGTGGTTTATTGACAATTATTCTTTCCAAAATGTTACGTAAAATTAATTCTTGGATTTCTTGTTTCTTGTTTCCATCACTCCATTCATCAGAGACAAATAAGTTAATAATAACAAAATTGAACCAATAGGTCTGAATATTAGGATATCTTAGTTGTTCAATAATTGTATGAATTATTTGATATTTCAATTCAATTGTGGTGGTATCATTATTAATCAAATTAAATAACAGTGAGTAATAACTTGATTTAGTATTGAAAACAGCACTTGAAGAGGTTCTTTCGTTTTCTATACCTACTTCAATCCCAACATGCAAGATAATAGCACGAATTAATTTAGAGTCAACCATTAAATGTTCATATCCAATACCATTTTTTCTTTCATAAACATCTTTAAATAACGATGCAATAATTATTCTTAGTAGTGAATTTGATGGAATACGTAAATAATTATCAACAGGCTTCTTTAAAGTTTTTAAATCATTCACTGGATTATAAAAAATATTTGGTTGTTGCTGACAACTTTCAATATTTTCCATCGATAAATCTGGGTCGTATGGATTTGGTATCATCATCTTTTTTGGAATTGCACCTAAAATCACATTTTTCAATTGCAAATATGTTGGTGGTAAATAATTCATTAATTCATAATGATTCTCAATTAGGTATTCTGGGACATCATTTGAAATTCCTAAGAAAACTCTTAAAGCACCCTTATAAACAACAGAAATCGCATCGGGTATGCTATTTTTGTCGGTATATTGCTCCATAAATTTGATTAAATCAATTAGTAAGTTAGTTAAGCTTTTCCACCCCGACTTATTTTCCAATCTCAGCATTATTGGTAAGAACATTCTGTGAGAAATCAGGGTTATCCATGCAAATGAAAATCCTGGGAAGGCAATTGGCTGAATTGTATGTAAAAACTTGGCAATAATGTTATAAAATTCTTCTTCAAATTCAATTAATTCTTTTCTGGTATCAACATTCTTAACCTTAATAAATTGGTGGCCACTTAATATTTGCCATTCGCATAATAAATTAGAAAACAAACGGAAATATGGTCGTTCATTAAACGTATTTTCCTCCTTTTCATGGTCATCAGAAAATACCATCATGACAACAGAGAGTGCCAAATTCAAAAATTGTTTTCTAGAATATTCCTTATATTCACCCATAATAAACAATTTGATTATTAATTTAATGATAGCATCAATTGAAGTGAAAACTTCTCCTGTTGGATCACTTTCTTTAAAAGAAAAGACAGAAAGCTCCAATGAAGCCCTTAAAAATTCGATCAAGCCGTCTGTGGACGAAATGACTCCTTTATCAATTAATTGCTTAATAAAAGCCAAGATCATTGGATCATTATCATCAACTTTTTGGACTAATTTAACCCATTCAGTAAACACTAAGTAATATTTCTCAGTTTGAGTAATTCTAGTACCTTTATTTACAATGGTAACTCTTTTTTTAGAAAAGTTTTTTAAGAAACTAGAAACTTCTTTTGAATCAGACTTACTCAAAAATTGGATTGTATGAACAAAATCCATTTGCATTAAAAATGCAGTATCCGATAGAACTAAATCATCCAATAAAGATAAAGAAAAGTTCACTGAGTTTTCCATATCATGAGACATAGCATTGACTAACATCTCATCCAAGTCCAGTACAGTTATTAAATGAACATCTAACAATGATTTGATTACTGGAATACTTAGTTTACGGTTATCTTGAGAATAAACTAACCACCAAACAACATCTTTTCTGGCAACAATAGATAAAGAGCATAGTTTTTCCAGAAGTAGAGAAAGAACTTCCCTACATAGTGGACTTTCACTAGTGGCAAATAAGCTATTAACAACGGCTTGAGCAACTTTCATTGCTAATTGGTCTTTTTGAGCGCTTTGAGCAATGCATGTTAGAATTTGTAACAATACATCCTTAATTTGATTTTTCTCACCTAATTCTGATAAAGTCTTTTTCTTAGCATTTTCCTTTATCTGAGCAACTAAACTATCCATTAAGTGGACAAGCATTCTATGATCATGTTCTGATTCGTTTCGAATATTGTATATAACTTGTTGGGTTTGATTATTAACTAAAGGTTGTACACCTATCACAGGCTGTTGCAGTTGGTTCATTTGCAGTTCTGGTTGTTGTGGAGATATTTGTGGATTTTCTAGAGATGGATTAACGGCATTTGGAATCATTTTACCAAAGCTTTCATATAACGCAAATTGATTTTGTGTTACCCCAGCACGATTTAACCCTAATGGTTCTGGTAATGTTAATGAATATGGATTAGTATTTTGTGCTAAAAATGGTTTATCTGATCTTCTTTCTATATGATAATGACGAATGGCGAATGCTTGCCCCATTTGTTCAGCAATATCTTGAGTAGCTTTATCCATAGATGCCTTTTCAATTAATGCCAATGCTAACCCAATGTTATCATTTATGGCTTTATCTAATTCATCCATAGGCGAAGGTATCATGTTCATTAAATTAGGTGCAAGAGATTGGGTGGTGGAACGAGTACTTTCTTTTAACAATTCTAAAGATGTAGCTCTAGCTAAGCTTTGTGCAAGCTGTCTAACCATTGTAACAGCTGCTGCCTTTAATTTCATTTCATCAGGTTCGGTTGCAAAATCCTTTAATACAATTTTTGATGTAGTAATTACCGCAATACTAGATGATTTTTCTACAGCTGGTAGCAGCAGCTCTCTAACAGATTTTGCAATTGCCATTTGAAAAACACGTCTCAAATCTGGATGAGTTACAAATATTGTAGAACCTACTAGATTACTGAAGGGATTGTCTGCTGAGGGAGTGTTATCAATTGGAACTGGGCCATGTTCTACAGGGGGTGCTAAGACACCAGATACGAGGTGTTGCTGTCTTTGCTGTGACATCATCATGTGTTGTTGATATTGTTGCATTAGCATTATTTGTCTTCTTTGTTCTAAATGATGCTGTTCAACAGACATTTTATTTAGGTTTCCTGCTAGTTCATCCACAATATCCGGAACATTTAAATAATTGGTTGGTTCAATACTATCCATAGGTAATTTAAATGTTTTCATAAGAACTTCAACTTCAAATGTTAAACTTAGTTTCCAATTAGCTTTTTTATTTAACTCTAACAAAATTTTTAGAATACCGACTGTCCATGGATTTGGAGGTTTAAATATTTTTGAGTCTGCAGCATTTTGTAAAACTTTAGTAACAAATGGTACAATTAAATCTAATCTTTTTTCATGATAACTTTCTAATAAGAGCTCTCTCATAGCAACATGCTTATGCAAAATTGGTTTGTTGATACCCAAAGTGATACAACCCAACCATGATGATAGGTTTCTTAAGTGATTCTTATCAATAGATGAAATGTCTTTTGTCGCTAGGATAATAAATAGCTGTCTGTATGTTGTGTTAACCATAAATTCATGTAATAGGTCTGAATCTAGGTATACAATGATTTTAGCATAAAGTTTATGATTGTTTGGCTCTGTTTTAGCTCTTTGATTTACCAGATAATTAGAAAACCATGAAAAGTAGTTTGGTCCTAAGATTAATTGAAGTTCAGGAACTTTTGAATCAAAATTATCTAAGGTCATGTTATTTACTACAAACAAGACTTTTTCGGTTACTTCTTTAGGGGGGTTTTGTTGCATGATTTGAGAGTTTAGTTTGTCAACAGTAAAATATTTTAATGGAATGAATTCAACAACTGGTTGGGATGGATTTTTTGACTCACCAGCATTTTCAGACATTGCTACTTCTTTTATAGCTTGATAAACTTGTGGCTGTGTTTGAAGACCAGGTGCTTGACTTAATAAATCCCTACAATATTGAGGCAAATCAATTAAACGAATTTTGAGAGCATACAAAGCTTGAATAGCAAATTTGAACATTTTAGAATCAGGACCTTCTTTAGCGAAATTAGCAATGATTCTTAGTGCTACATCTAATGTATAACCTCTTAGTAACTGGAATAATATCATAGAACCAAATAAAACAGAAGTGGTAGCCAAAGCCTCTAAAGGATAATCTTTAAAAAATGTTGACTCTGCTAAGACAGCATGTGTCATACAAGAAAAGACATCTTGATCTCTTGGGTTATCACTGTCTCTTAACTTTCTCAATATATCAATAATATCTTTGATAGCAAGTTCACCACTATACATCTTTTGCAAGTAGTTTTGCATGTCCTTTTCAATATCAGTTGGAATTGCCACTAAATCACCATTTGCCAAAATAGCCTCATCATGGCCATAACCGAAATTAATTAAACGAGGAAATGCAATAATTAAAGTAAATTGTAATGTTTCAAAGGCTTGGCGTTCTTCTGGTGCAAGTGGATAGTTTATTAGTTTATTAATTAAAAAGTGCAAAGCGGCAAGATCAAAGACTTTAGAAGATCTGAACGGAGTATTGGCATCAGTTAATTTTGACTGAGCATCCAGTCCATGTAAAATAACAGGGATTGAATTCGAGTTAAGGTTATCTGAAATGTATTGTTCAAAACCCTTCCATCCAGCTTTCCTAGCACTGGGCAAAACTTCAAAAGCCTCTGAAAAAGGTAATTTATTAATGACATATTCCAATTTATTTTCATGTTCTAAACTTTTAAAGAAGTTTGCCATTGGTAAATTTTTTTTGGACAAAATTATTCTTGCAATTTCAACCAATTTATCATCATCTGGAATAATTTTTATTAAATCTTCAAAAAATGTCGGAGCTTTTTCAAATACTTGAACTAATAATGTAATTATCAATTCGTCAACTGGAGCCTTCGATTCAATTAGTAATACAAAGTGTCTTGCGGATGATATGACCGCGAATGCAAGTAATTCTGGTACAACACTAAAATCCTCGAAAAAAAACTCTAGAAAATAAGGTAATAATGCATGATTATTCAATTCATCTCTTAAAAGAAATATTTCAATATCTAGAGTAGCAATTGACATCAAATATACTAAAGAGTGTTTTGAATTTGTGATTTTATCAGTTACTGTTTTCATATCATCAATTGATAACAAATCATAACAACCATTTTGTGGTGACCATTGGTGTAATAAGAATGCAAGATTTAATTTAAAGGAAATGTTCCAATCACAACTAAAAAAATCGTCAATTACTGGACCTTTACTTAACGAAGCAAATAATGTACTTAGTGAGGCAATGGTTGGCTTTACTTGAATATTCAAAAAATATTTTGTTGACATTAAATTAAATATACGGTTCCAATTGATTGAATCGTTTTTATCATTCTCTAAAGTCTTTAAAGCGGCTGAAATTTCAACGCCAATTTTTGTTGCACTGACAATATTATCTGGAGTGAACCAGTTGTTTGGCGTATTATTCTGAACGTTTTGTGAATTTGGTGATAATATTTCAGACAGCAATAATGCAATCATCTCATTTAAATTTTCACCTTCTAATGAATGAATAACATCAATAAAGTTTGATTGGATTGAGCTTAAGTCAGATTGGTTTATCAAGTTAATTAATAATCGTGTATTGTTCATTTTGTTTCCGGTTGTATGTGTATCGTTTTCTTTTTGGCTATGTAAGTTTTTTAAGAGATTATCCTGTCCAAACAGCTTTTCAGAGATTAATTTATTATTTAAATTTTTGGAAATTTCTAAGAATTCTTCGTATGTTAAACCTGTATCGTATTGGAAGGAATTATTTTTGAATAAAACCGAGACAATTTGAATAATAAATTCTTGTGATTTAAAAGATAATTCTTCAAATAAATTAATGAGTAATCTTTGCGTTAAATTCTTTGGATTGAGTTTGAATTGGTTTGATTTCAGATATTGCGAAGTTAAGGATAATAATCTTGACCAATAACAGAAATATAGTACAATTGGCGATTTGTCTAACAAATGGTTAATTTGTCTTTCAATAGAAATAAAATTTTCTTCGGAAAGTGAGATAATTAGTAGACTAATTTGAGAAATCGAAATTCTTACAGCTTCCTTTTCGTGTAATGTAATATCTTGTGATGACAAGGTTGGAGCTAATTGCATGAAATGTGGTTAAAGTGACTATTATTTTTATTCTTTATTTTTACGACCAGATGCGAAATAAAATAAAGATAAAAATAATTTGAAATATAGTATTAAAAAATATAATAGAATGAAAAAAAAAGCGGAAAAAATCTAAATAGAAGAAAAAATGTTATTTTTATTCTGTTAGTAAGCTATTAATAATAATTTAGACGTTAATATCGCAATTGAGCTAGTCTTAGAAATTAGAGTCAACCCCATGTTATGTGTGGCGAAAATGAATAATAGGAATGCTACCTTGATTAGCCAATGTAACTATACATTTTCAATGGATAGACGTCCTGTCAACAAAAATGTTACAAATAAACATACTGTTCCCCTTGATTCAATATATATATATATGCTTCTTATGTTGTATAAAAATCAATAAGGGTTGAGCTAAGTGTAATAACTTTAAAATCGATTGTAGGACTTTTTTAATATCAGATATTCATTCATCTTTGACATTTTGAGATTTTCGTTGTTTTCCGTTTTTTTTTTGAATTTGACGACAGCAAATTTCGTTTCAAGTGACTTCCACGTGCCCTATAATGCTCTTTCATTTAGACATTTAGATCTTATGAGAAAAGAGTTGAATATTATTTCAGAACTAAGTTACATTATTTAGAATGGAAATATGATGTTACTTTAAGAGATGTGTGGAAGAAGTGGTGTATTTTTTTTATAGATGACTGTGTGTAGAACTTACATATTATTATGTAATAGAAGTTCTAATTGAAAGTCATAACACTTTGAAAAAATAATAAAATTCATAAAATTGTATATTAAAATACTTTGGCCATATCTGAAAGCTGTTATAAGCGCCTTGGCATCATCCCTATAGTACTGAATCAATGACTTTCTAGATATTCAGAATTAGGAAATTATCACGCGTAAACTATTAACGCGCGAATCGGTCTAAAGATATGTGATGCCTCTGAAATTATTAGAATTAAAAATAATACAAGGTTGAAACATTTGAATAATATTTCTTGTGCATGAACAGCCTCCAAAGAATATTATTATAGGTATTAATAGGAGCAATATTATTTAGGTAAGTTATTTTATCAGATACTGAGATCGCTAAAAGAGAGGATTAATGAGCCAACAACCCACAATTAGCAAGTTTTTCAAATCTGTGAAAAAAAGTAATCAAATAATATCTAATGCTAAAGCTGTCAGAAAAATTGAGAAAAGTACTACACCATCATTAAATGTAGAAGTGATAGATGATGAGGAGGATGAGGATTATACTCAAGAAAAGAAGGGATTTAATGATGATATACCTAAGAATGAAGTGTCAAAGTCCGTACCAATAATCGAAGATTTAACTAATAATAACTGTCATAATATAGATATCACCGAGGTATCTGGTGGCAAATTAGAAAATAGCAACGAATCAACTTCAGTTAAAAATAAAGATGATCATGGTACTATTTTTAACTCTGAAATAGATAATAAAAATCGCAAGAAGGGCACTTCAGGCTCCAAAAATTTACTTCATTCTAAAAAGAGAGAGAAGTGCTCAATAGTCATTGAAGAAAACCCTAACAAAAAGTTTAAGCTGGATGCTCCAATTTACAAACGTAAGTCAAAGTTATCAACATCAGCCATTATATTAAACGACAAATCTGATACGTACTCTTTAGCAACTGTGAAATCAACTGCAAAATTAACTGCAAAATTAACTGCAACATCAAAGCTAACTCCATTAGATCAGCAGGTCAAGGATTTAAAAATAAATAATATGGATAAAGTTCTCGTAATTAGGGTAGGATATAAATACAAATGTTTTGCCGAAGATGCGGTAAAGGTGAGTAATATTTTACATATAATGCTAGTACCTGGAAAACTAACTATCGATGAATCTAATCCAAAAGATTCGGAACATAAGCAATATGCTTATTGTTCTTTTCCAGATACTAGGTTGAATGTGCATTTAGAAAGACTGGTTCGCAATAATTTAAAAGTTGGTGTTGTGGAACAATTCGAAACAACAGCAATAAAAAAGTTATCTTCTACATCTAATAAGAGCTCAGTTTTTGAAAGGAGAATCGCGAATACTTATTCAAAGGCAACGTTTGGTATTAATACACCATTTAAATGTGAAGGAAAGCATGTAATTGGTAATCTAAATAGTATTTGGTGTATATCAATTGAAAATATATCCAATACTCTAAATAACTATAAATTATTTTCAGTGAATCTAAATAGTGGTGAAATTATTTACGATACATTTGAAGAATTCCCAAAAAACCCGCAACAACTTTTAACAAGGATTAAATACTTACAGCCGGTTGAGATTATAACTTTAAAGGGGTCTTTGGATATTAAACTGTTTGAAAAGGATACTATAACAATAATTAATAAATCTGAAGATGAATATAATTCAATCATTCCTAATGAGAAATTAGATACTTTCTTAGTAGAAAATAAAATTGAAGAGAAAACTATAGAGAATTCTTCAGTCATTTTACAATTTTTATATGACTATCTGCAACAATATAATAACCAAGATATTTTACTAATTAAAGATAATTATAAATCATTTGTATCAACACAACATATGCTTCTCAGTTCGAAAACAATAGATACGTTAGATATATTTTCCAATAATGGAAGCAAGGGATCTCTCTATTGGATATTAGATCATACCAGGACACCTTTTGGATCAAGAACACTACTAGATTGGATATCTAGGCCACTTTTAAATGCCGAAGAGATAAATGATAGGCTTGATGCTGTTGAATGTATGAAAAATATAATTTCACAACATTTTTTTGAATCAATCGGCAATCTTCTGAAAGGGATGCCAGATTTGTTACGTGCTTTGAATAGGATTGCTTATGGTTCGATTTCGAAGAAAGAATTATATTTTTTTCTAAAGCAATTCAATATGTTGGAAGAGTTACTTGACTTACATTCAGATTTTATTGAAAGAGAAATTTTATCAAGCACTAACTCTATTAAATCTGATATGATTCGAAATATATTTATCTCTATCAATTTAAGAATTAAAGAAACTAGCATTTCCAACTTATTATCCATGATTAATGTTTCTTCTGTGCTTGATAAATCAGTTGAAAAGCAAACATTAGAATTTTTTAATTTAAATAACTACGATAATCCTGATAAAATCATTCAAAGGCAAAGAGATATTGAAGGCATTAAGTCTGAGTTAGATGAAGAATTGAAAATTATCCGTAAGCAATTAAAAAGACCTCATTTGAATTATAAAGATGAGAAAGACTATCTAATTGAAGTCCGCAATAGTCAAGTTAAGGGTTTGCCATCTGACTGGATAAAAATAAGTTCTACAAAAATGGTCGGTAGGTTTCAGACACCTAATGTAACTAAGTTATTAGAGAGACTACAATACCAGAAAGATATGTTACAACTTGATTGTGAGCAGGAATACTCTAGATTTGTTGATATTATTAACAAAAAGTATCCGCTTCTTAGAGATATTATCAATAATCTTGGGGTATATGATTGTATATTAGCTCTTGCGGCAGTCTCTTGTAATGTAAATTACACTAGACCTATTATTAATGATAAATATCAACACATTATTGGGAAAAATTCAAGAAATCCAATTGTTGAATCCTTAGATATAAAATACGTTCCAAATGATATCAATATTACGTCAACTAATGCTATTAATATTATCACTGGACCAAATATGGGTGGGAAATCAACATATATTAGACAAGTTGCATTGTTAGTGATACTTGCACAGGTTGGATCTTATGTTCCAGCAGATTTTCTTGAGTTAAGTATATTTGATAATATTTCCACTAGAATAGGTGCATATGACGATCTTATTAGAGGTGAATCCACATTTATGATTGAATTGAATGAAATTAAAGAGATTTTAGATACATACTCTAGTAAATCGTTACTTTTATTGGATGAAGTAGGACGAGGTACATCCACTATTGATGGTAAAGCAATCTCATCATCACTAATAAAATATTTTATAGAGACACAAGATTGTCCATTAATCTTCTTTACAACTCACTATCCTGTTCAAGACATTTCTAGTTCAACTATAAAGAACTATTTTATGGATTATATTGAAGAAATGAAGCCAGGAGAAACCTGGAGAAGTATCACTTTTCTTTACAAGTTAAAAAATGGTATATCAGAGGGCTCCTTTGGTTTGAATGTTGCTAAGCTGGCGCAAATCAATGAGAAGATTTTAACTAAAGCTCAAGAGCTTTCAGTTTCCATGAAAACAACATATGAACTTAACTCTGATTTAGAATTATTAATGGCTTTAAAAAGGATATTACACCAAGATAGATTATCAGCTAGTGAAAAGTTTTCTCATTTATTGGATATTGATAACTCAGATGATATTTAAATTACTATTTTTCAAGATGGCTATTTTTTCCTTTTTTTTTGATAGATCAACATATTTATTTAACTTCTATAGGTATATACATTTCTCAACTTTACACTTGATTTTTTATTTACTTTAATTTAAGCATTCCGGAACTTTGATTAGTTACAATACTAGGATTTCTTTACTCTGAGAAAAGGTATTTGTAATCTATAAGTGTTTAGTTTTTTTTGAATTGATTTTCATTAAAGACTATAGGATAAAATAAAAATTAAATAAATATGCACTATAATTGTTAAATATTAAAAAAAGTCATAAATGTTTGGGTAAACATGCAGATGCATCATGATGATATTATTTTTATCATACATGATTAGTTGTTTGTTTGTTTGTTTTTGATTTTTGATTTTTGATTTTTGATACCTTAATTTCTCTTGAAAAAGCCTCTGTGACTATTACTTCTCGATCTATTAGCATTAGGGGTATATGCGATCTTACCGTAAGAATTATTATCACCATATATCAATGAATCAGTATCTTTTTCCAATAAACTCATGGAATTGAAATCATGGAAAGGATCAGTATCAGAAACGTCATCATCGATTTCTACACTTTCATGGAAAATTTGTTGTTCTTCTTCTTCCAAGGAATCCTTCTTTTTACCCTTTTTCTTCTTGGTAGAAGATAATTTAGCAAAGTCATACCCATCTTCTGATAATGTGGGGATTAAAGGTGGTTCTTGATTTCTTAAGAAAGACCATTGAACTTTTTTAAAGAACGGATGTCTCTTAATATCAGCAGCTCCCATTTTAGAACCTAATCTTTTATTTTCATTTTTTGTTAATAATTTTTTAATAACATCTTTACAATTTCTTGTAATATCATTATTATTTGGGAACGAAACTTCATTTTTTAGAATATTTGAAAAAGTTTCATTAGTACTATCACCTTTAAATGGAGTAAACCCAAATAACATTTCATAAATTAATATTCCTAAAGTCCACCAATCCACTGCAGCTGTATGACCATTTCCTCTTATAACTTCTGGAGCGATATATTCTTCAGTACCTACAAAAGAATTTGTTCTAAACCCTTCTGAACAAATCTTTGTGTCAACCAAAGAGGATTGATTAAATTTTTTTACGACAGGGTTCTTAGCTACTTTTGATTGAATGGATAAATCAAAATCAGATAACATGATATGGCCTGATTTATGTAATAAAATGTTTTCAGGTTTTAAATCTCTATAGATATAGCCCATCAAATGTAAATATTCTAATGCTGCTGTAACTTCACTTGCATAAAATCTTGCAGCATCTTCACTGATACATTTTGAACGTCTTGTTTGTAAAGCTCTAAAAAATTCACCACCCATACAATATTCGATACAAAGATATAAATAATCTTCTGATTGGAATGAATGATATAATGTGACGATAAATGGATGATTACTAGAAGCTAAAATTTCCTGTTCTGCTAATACACGCTTAATTTTTTTTCTTTTAATCATTTGAGATTTATTAAAGATCTTTAAAGCATATAATCTTGAAGTACTCTTTTCTTTTACAAGATAAACTTTACCAACATCACCTTGTCCCAATAATCTTATCTTTTCAAAAGAGGTTGGGCCTACAGTAATATCTTTAAATTTATTACTAAATGATTTTGTTCTTAAACGGTTTGATCTTTTTGGTTCTTCAAAATCATCAACGAATTTTGGAGGTTCAATTGGAATGAATGAGCCAGAAGAAGATTGAAGTAAATTATGTGGATTATCATTTTGGCGTATTGGAGAAAAAGAGCCAAAATGATCTTGACTAATTGAATGTGGTTCTGAAGTAGCTCTTCTTATTCTTGTTTTATTTTTTGATGTAGTTGAAACATTTGAGTTAGAATTAGAATTGGAGTTTGTAGTAGAATTTAAATTTGTAATTGAATTAGAATTGGAATTCGGGTTGGAATTTGGGTTAGAATTGGTGTTTAAATAAGAGTTTGATAGTTTTGATTTAATCTTTGGTCTCATAACTTTTGTCTTTGAAGTGGAAATATTATCATTATCATTATTGTTCATATTTGAATTTATGTCATTAGTTGAAGTATTTATAGTTATATTTTTAATTTTATTTTCACTATAAGAATGCATATTTGTTGGAGGGGTGGTAATTAATTCTTCTAAAGCATCTGAATAATGATTAGTAGTATTATTTTTTTGATCTAATGACAGATTAGTTAAAGGAGGTTGAATCTGATAATGGGTATTTGAATTGAAATCATCTGATTGATGTTGTTGAGGAGAAGGGAATTGTAAAGAATGATTTGAATTTTGTAAAATATTTGTTGATGGATTTGTTGTGTTTGCAACGATCGAAGTTAAATTATCTATATGAGAATTTGTATTATTGCTTTCACCTGTACTATTGACATTCATGAATTCTAAATAATTGTCATTTTCGAAATCATTTTCGTAACCATCTTCAAAATCTTCATGTGAAATTAAATGTTCAATCGCAATACAAGGATCATTATTATTAAATTGTTTCAGCTCTTCATTTTCTTTGATTTCATTTAAAGATATGTTACTCATATCCTTTGTTAGATTTAAATTATGGTTATTTGAGGAAGTTTGTGTATTAGTACTATTATTATTATTGTTATTATTGTTATTATTATTTATAATAGTATTATTACCCTTATTGTTATTGATATTGCTATTTTGAATGGAATCTAACGATCTAGTCATGTGTTTCATGTAAGGAGGAGTATTTAAAGGTCCATAATCTAATGAATTATGGTTATATTGGTTAAAGTCATGATTCATTTGTTCTAATTTTGAAGATTCTTTGAAAGGATTTGTATTTGCAAATTCGTCTATGACTTTTGGTGAAGAATTAAAATAGTTCGGAGCAGGAGAATTTAATAAGAATTGAGTATTATTAGAGGCACTAACTGGGGAAATATTTCCGGTGCTGGTTGTTATAGAGCCACTTCTTGAAAGAGAATGAGTTCTTGAATGATTCCTTGAGTTTGAGAATTGTTGTTCCAAGATATGAGCAACTTCTGGAGATCTTGGCAAAGATACAGGTGTTATATTTATACCGTTTGCACTTGTTATTGTATTTGACGGATCTAAATTTGAGTTGCCCTTTAGTTGATCCATTGAAGCAGTGATATTATTATTATTATTATTATTATTATTATTATTATTATTATTATTATTATTATTATTATTATTATTATCATTATTATTTGTGGTTAAATTCATTTCATCAATTATAATAGTATTACTTTTAGATTGGTCCTCTGTTGTTGGAGTTATTGAAGTGGTTACATGGGATAAATTTTGCTTTTGTTTTTGTCTTTCTTTTTCCTTTAAAGAACTATGACTAAACGAAGTTGTAGTAGAAGATTTCAAGAAATTGGTTATTCTTGTAGTCATTTCGCTTGAAGTATTGTCATTGATTGGAGAGGAAGATGATGACGATGAAGAAGATGAAATGATATTGGAAGGCGAATTTGTAGAAGTAGCAGTGGAAGAATCTTTCAGAGTTGTATGGAATACTTTTTTAAGCTTTGAAAACCTAGAAGTAGGAATTGCATCTGAAGAATTAGAAGTCAGCAAGGGAGCAGGAGGAGTTGGTTTGGTAGTTGGTTGACTGTTATTGCTGTTAGTGCCATTATTGTTAGAAACTTCATCTGTTATACCATTGTTACTATCGTTATGATGCAAATGTAAATGTAAATGAGCTGATATAGAGGAAGCTATAGTAGTTGAGTCATTGTTATTATTTTGAGCTGCAGGTTCATTATTTGATGTGATAGTGTTGTGTTCATCTAAGGAAGATAAGTTTGTGGTTGCAGTCGTTGGAGTGGGGATAGTAGTAGAACCTAGGCTGATATTTCTTGAAGGAGAATTGGTGGCGGTTGAGTCATTATTATTTGTGTTATTGTTAATATTATTATTGTTGTTGTTGTTAGGTGATGCGGTATTAACATTTAAACAAGTATCCAAATGATTAGTTGAATTGTTTGTTGGGGGTGTGGCCGAAGTGGTGGTGGAAGTGCTTGTGTTTTTTCTAAAAGATCTGGGCAACAGTTTTGAAAAAGATACGGATCTGCTTCTGCTGCCTATCGACGAGCCCGGTCTTTGAAACAATTCTTGTTGTTCAGTCATGACGAATAATTAGCTTATATTTGAAGATTAATAATACAAAGTATGGGCAGCGAGATGAAAAGGGGAAGGGGGATGTAGGGCGGTAGAGGGAAGCGTTTATAATCTGGCAAAAGCAAAGCAAGCAGCAATTAATGTAAAGCAGAGCAAAGCAAAGCAATCTAGCAACGGTATAACGTTTGTTTGTCTTTTGTTTTTAAAAAACAATCAGCGAAACACGACCTAAAATGAGATAAATAGTTATAACAATTTGAAAAGGAAAAAAAAACCAAAAAAAAGGTAGCAGTCAGCTATCGAATAGTTGTCTACTACTCTATAGTCTAACACGTGATATTTGGTAATGCAACAAATAGCCCAACACTATAAAAGCCAGTGATATATAGTGATGTAAAACGCTATGAATCTGGGGGGTGGGGTGGGTAGGTGTGGGTGTGTGCGGGGCGGGGAGTGTTTCAAGCCTTCTTTCTTAATTACTTCTAAGTTTGTTGGAGGTTCCCTGCTTGAAGTACGTTAATTCCTGAGTGTAAGGTATATATTATATGTGTATGTGTATGTGCCTCTCTCTATTTTGTTGCAGTGTGTACCTTTGATGACTCTTGTGAAGAAGTATCTTGGAGTATATTCTTTAGTTATTAAGCAAATGAAATTATTTTTTTTTTCAAATTCTTCAAATCTTTTCCCCTTTTCCACAGAGTTACACAAATTTGAAATCAAAGTAAATTGAAACAAATTTAGTAAAATTAAATTTCAAAAAAAGAATAAACAAACGAGCCTCTATGAAAAAATCGTGGAAGTAAAATTAAGCAAATAATCGTTAATGGTTAGTAATCGAGTAAATAAAATCGTGGAAGCTAAGACTAACCATGCTTTACGAGGATATTTTCCACAATGTATGTGTGGATGCTGTCCTTTTTCGCCGTCGGCCGTGACCCAGACCCGTTTTTTTTCCGAATCTGGAAACGAAACATCCGGCGGAAAGAGCCGAACGGAGCGAAGCGGCTCTAAGCGGCCCGAAACGGAACAGAACGGAACGGAACGGAGCTAAGAACGACGGAGCTAAGCATTACGGAGAATATATTAGACCATATGTAGAGTATGTAAAGTATGTAAATTATTTACGTTGTGTTGGAATTAGCCGCCGACGTTGGAAACTACGGCCACGTGATCGAGATCGACGGATGTTGCGGGGTCTTTTACGCGAGGTGCGGAGACTATTTCTGGTGTCATTTCAGAAGCCATTTCTGGGGCAATTTCTGGTGCCACAGACGGGCTGGCAGGGCGACTGGACAGGGACTGAAGAAGCCGCAGAAGCTGTTCATCGGCTTGTAACGCACGCAAAGAGTCTTTATTTCCGCGTGATAATTCCTTTTGTAAGGCTCGACTGCCAAACGAGTAAGCGGGTGGCGGCAACAGGATTCGAACCTGTGATTGGAACTGGGATTGTGATTGTGATTCTGATTGTTTCTTCATTTGTATACAATTGTTTCTTAATAGACGAATCAAATAGCCAATTTTCAAATCTCTTTTTTTGGACGGGGTTTCCGAACTTAATTGTTTCAATACAAAACAATAAGTGTCTAAAGAAACTGTATTGAAACTTAAAGTCTTGGTAAACACTTTCAATGATTTATTATTATCATTGAAAAAAACATTTTGTCTTAATCGATCGTTAGGATTCATCATGATCAAGATATACTTGTTAAACTGTCGATGATTTGTGGTATGACTACAATCTTGGATCATCCTTCTATAAAACTTTTCGCCTATAGGGTTTCTTTGTACATGTTTGGTTATTTTTAAGTATTTACAATAATCATATAACCAATATCGGATTAATTCTTGGTAATCTCGTGAATCTACATATTTGTCGTATAATTGGCTCACATCGTTTAAAGTAATAATCCGGGGTAATGCATGACGCGCTTGGTTCATAGTTTCTGGAGAATTTGCTAAATCATGAGAAAACTCACGATACCACTCATTATAGAAAGTTTGTACATCAGTACTCACTTCTTTACCATCTTGATTATTCCTCCTTAAGCATGCTTCTTGATAAAGTCCATACGTATAGAAAAGATGATCTAGGGAGTTATTAAGAATCATATGTTTGGGACCCATCAATTTTGAATCTTCCAAAACAACAGGTTTATGGTGCTCCTCTTCCTTTATTTCATCCTCTAGAAGATCCAAACTCTTTTCACTTTCACCATTCTTCATTTTATTTAACCAAAGTTTTTCTAAACATAATATACCAGCCAATGTAATCACATTTGTCCCCAAGAATAAAAGATTCCCCGGTGACATGAGATATTGCCGTATCAACGGTTGCTCTTTAGTAGAGTGTGGCACACGCAAAGGGATATTGCTGTTAAATTTAATATTCTTATTCATTTGAAGGTCATGATATTGACATTTCCGGATTTGAATCCGAACTTTCAGTCGATTTATCATCCTCTGTAGTATAGTGTTTTTAATACCATATATCATACTGTCATTACAAATTTCTTGAGCTTGTAGAGGGGTGTATGAGCGGGTCCCCCTTTGTATATTGTTTTAAGCGTTCCTTATTTTTTTATTTTTATTTTTTTTTCTCATTAGATTATCTCTCTCGCTTTTTACAATCGGCCCTTAAGATTTTGCCTGACTTATCTGTATAAACATAATCCCCATTCATTAATGATATTTTGACTTCAAACATTATATGCTGCTAGTTATATTTATTAGTGTGAAACATCTGGTAAAACAAATTTTAGTCTTTTCACTTGCCCCCCCCCCCCCCCCCACCTTTAATTAACTCAATTCATATTCTCTTATATGGTAGCGCCGTGTGTCGAGTAAGTGTCTATAGAAAAAAAAAATCAAACCCAATCAGAAAAAGAAATAATTTTTCACTAATAGCTATAATAATACCATGAATCAAGAAAAAAAATACAAAAAAAAAGGATACTTCATCTACAAAATATGTTATATCTAACTGCAAACACCACTACTTCTGAAACAATACAAAAAATATCTCTTCAAGATAATGAATCAAACCCTACAGAATTCCCCTTCGAATTAATTTGTACTCATTGTAGGGAGTCACATGACTCCACCATCACTATGAATGCTTATGAAAAAGTCGATATAAGCGGTAGTAAAGGTGAAGCTTCAATAGTTGTTAGATGTAAATTTTGTAAATCTGAAAATTCTATTGTGTTGAAAATTATAGAAAATGAATTTAATTGTTTAATTGATGAAGAAGAAGGGAAAACTTTACAAACCAAAAGAAAAAAATTGGGTTTTAAAAAAAATTTAATAGATAATAATTGGATTCTATTGGAGTTGGATTGTAGAGGCTGTGAAGTCTCCAAATTCCATCCAGAATTGATCACCTTTAATGTCGTTTTAAAATCAGGTTCTATTTTAGAATGTCAATTAGACGAAAATGAAAATGAATGGTATGATTATGACGAGGATGCGGGTGAAGAAGTTTCAATTATTGATTTCCAATTTAATATTATTAATAACAAAGGGAAATAGAGTTACATAATGATAGATTTTGCGTTTGTTTGTGTTTATATCTTCGAGTTTTACTTTTAAACGTACCAAGAGATGTTTTTTTTAGATTTAGTCATTCCAGAAATATTTAAGTATTAACGTAATATAAGTAAAAACTTTAAAAAGATGATATCTATAAAATTAATTATTGCAGAAATTTATTAATGTAAATTCTCTTACTACTTATTAAAATGTATATTTTATCTTAAATCTAATTTCATTCCAAGCAGGAAAAAAATACTACCATTGGGTTATAATTTCTAACTACAATACCTTTAATAGGTTAAAGAATGAGAGATTACTTCCCAGAATACCAGTACCTTGGTAAAATAGATTGGTTATCTGACTCAGAATACTTATGTCAAATAGTAAATATTGTTGCATTTTTGAATAACTCATAAACTATTTTTTTTCTATGATACTATGTGAGAAATTAGACAGCAGAAATGGCCCTATCAACATTACATATTTAGCATTAAAAATACTAATTAATATGTAGATAACCAAAGATCATGGTATTTTGAATACTGTGCTATACTTATTTTTCCCTTAAATGCAGGAATTGATTAATATTCTACTTCATTTTTAATTCAACTATTAAAGTTTGAGCTTGTTTCTGGTAATTCTATTAAGGTAATACTTTGAGTTCACGATCTCTTATTAATTTTTAATAAGCCAATTTTAAGTCTTTAATCTTCATATAATTGTGAGAAATGGTGCTATTTAAGTACATTTTTTAATGTCCAAACTAGTATGTTAATACATATAAAGTAACAACAGATATATTCACTCTTCAAGATTTTGTTTACATAGAATCAAGTTCTGTCATAAAAATATTTCTTTTTATTCAAAATGAATCAAATATTTCACCTCATATATGCCTTGTCTATATTTGTTTGCTTTTAATTAATATTTTTTTTTCTTATTTATAGTGTTAAATTAATAAAGGAAAAATTGTTTTTTTTTGTTAACTATATAATTATATGATGCTCTAGAGTAATGTAGTGTCTTTTCTATGTAATATTCTATCCTAATATGATAAGGATATTTATATAAATAAATGTAATTTTTTAAATGATGAAATATAATGCAATCCAAATGATGTTGAAAAATGGTGAGATAAATAGGGAAGAACCTTCACCTGAATATTCTATAACAGAACCAGTTGTGCTAGGAGTAGCTTTGCTCTGTAATGGTGTTGAAACAGTAGCTAAAGTAGTTTTACTTTCTAATGGTGTTGAAGAAACAGTAGCCAAAGTGGTGGTTAAACATGAGGTTCCAGTACAATGTGGTTCTGACTTTGTTTGTGAAACAGAGGTACTAGTAGCTTCAACTGTGCTTTTTGATGTTGATTCTAAGGTAGTTGGTTTAAATACTGAAGTAACTGTTTGAGCTGTATGAGCAGCACAATCTCCATTTGGTGAACCGCATGTAGTTTCTTGAACAGGTGTGGAAGTTTGAGTAACAGAAACAGTAGATGGTTTAGTACATTCAGATCCAGTACAACTTTCAATTTTTTGTGATTCTATGACAGTATTACTTGGAGTAGAAACACTTGGATTAAATTTAATACTTAAGGAGGAACTAATTGTTTGAACAGTGGTAGAAGTAGTAGTTAATTTGACTGAAGGTGTGGTAGAAACAGAATTGATGGAATTATCATCAGTTGTGGTGGTTATTTCCAGTGATGGTGTAACTGTAGACTTATGTGTAGAGTCGGTTAAAGGACACCAA
The DNA here is from genome assembly GCF_000315915.1 of Henningerozyma blattae CBS 6284. NCBI lineage: Eukaryota > Fungi > Ascomycota > Saccharomycetes > Saccharomycetales > Saccharomycetaceae > Henningerozyma > Henningerozyma blattae. The sequence continues at coordinate 54,528 of NC_020190.1, forward strand.
GTTGTTACAATTGTAACCTTACCGTCTGTGGTAGTTGTAATAGTCGACAATACATAGGAAGATTCAGAAGATTCAGAAGGTTCATATAAGACACTGGATGATGGTTTTGGGCAGTTAGCTCCGTCACAAGTAGAGACATTAGATGTTGTCTTGATATCTTTACATTTGGATTCAGTACAGGTTTCTGTGGAAGTTAGAGTTATTTGTGAAGTTATAACTGTTGGTTGAGTGTCAATAGAATCACTCTTAGTTGAAGATTTTTCCAATGGGCAGGTGGTAGTATAGACTGTCACCTTACCATCAGTAGTAGTAGTAATTGTGGATACAGTTGAATGTGGGATACTTTGTGCAGGGGTAGAAGATGAAACAACTGTGATAAGATCAGATGGAGTTGAGCTAGTGGTAGTAGCAACTGGAGTAGAGTTGGATTCAGTGGAGGTAGTAGTGGTAGCAACTGGAGTAGAGTTGGATTCAGTGGAGGTAGTAGTGGTAGCAACTGGAGTAGAGTTGGATTCAGTGGAGGTAGTAGTGGTAGCAACTGGAGTAGAGTTGGATTCAGTGGAGGCAGTAGTGGTAGCAACTGGAGTAGAGTTGGATTCGGTACTACTTGTTTCTTGACACTTTGCTTCAGTGCACTCCTTATATTCAGTTGTTGTTTGTTCACAGTTAGTACCTAAACAAATATAGGAAGTGCTTTTGGAAAAGATTGAAAGAGTTGTAGTTTGCATTGTAGTTTTAATGAGGCTAGAATCCGAATTAATATTTGAAGAAATAATAGCAGTCAAGGTTTCTGGTTCATCTTCAAGTGGTTTACATTGGGAGTCTGTGCAAGTAATAATTTTGCTAACTGTTGATGTAGAAAAAGACTGTGTTGATTCAGTACTTGTGGATATTGTTTTAATAGTAGTCAAAGGGCACCAAGTTGTGTATACCGTTACAATACCATTAGTTGTTGAAGTAACTGTTGAAAGAGTTTGAACTATAGTCTGACTATTAGAATGATCTGTGGAAGTTGTAATGGTTCTTTTATTTGTGCTAGTATAGACCGAATTGGACGAATCGTTATTTTCAGTCATTAAAGATGTATAATGGCATTCACCGTTTGAGCATGATTCAATTTTAATGGTTACAGTACTGTCAATAGCAGAAGTTTGATATGTGGTAGTTGAGAACGTAGATGTAGTTTCTAATAGAGATTTAGGTGTACTAGAAGATTCTTGTAAGCTACCACTTGTGCTTTTAGCATCTAAAGTTGTGACATTTCTTGTGGAAATGATATGCTCATCAGTTTTTGTAGGCAAAGTTACAGAATTTTCTGAAGATGTTGTCAATGTACTGTCAATGGTGGAGATAGAGGTAGTAGTTTTAACATTTGTGGTAATTGAATCAGTAGTTGAGCTAGATGGAGCATTGCTGTCGGTGGAAGCAGAGACTGAGCCAGAAGAAACACTACTGTCGGTGGAAGCAGAGACTGAGCCAGAAGAAACATTACTGTCGGTGGAAGCAGAGACTGAGCTAGATGGAGCATTACTGTTGGTGGAAGCAGAGACTGAGCCAGAAGAAACACTACTGTCGGTGGAAGCAGAGACTGAGCCAGAAGAAACACTACTGTCGGTTGAAGCAGAGACTGAGCCAGAAGAAACAGAATCGCTTAGATATTCACTTTGGCTGATAGAGGCTTCAGTAGGAATTGAACTAGGGAATGCACTACCGATAGTAATGGTTGATGAGGAGGATAGTGGACACCATGTTGTATAGACAGTTACGATACCATTAGTTGTGACAGTAGTTGTGGATAGAGTGGCAATATATTCTGAAGTTGTTGTCAATGTGCTGCCAATAGTAGAAATAGATGTTATAGTTTTAATATTAGAAGTAGTTGAAGCAGTAGCTGAATTGAAAGAATCACTGATGTAAGATGATCTTGGTGTTTCCATAGCATTAGATGCAGTGGAATCAGAATCAGCTGGTGTTAGCATAGAAGATTGGATGTTGGAAGAAGTAGAAACAGAGAGTTCAATATTAGAAGAACTTGAAAAGTCTAAAACTGAAGATTCTAATTTAGAATATTCCATAGATGATGAGCCTAATAAAGAAGAATCTGAACTGTATGTTGATGATTGCAAATTCTGAGTATCAGAATACGTTTGAATAGAGCTCTCTAAAGAAACAGCGTTGGAAGCTGTAGAAGAACTTGATTTATCTAAAGAGAAAGTATTTGAGATAATTGTGCTTTGGTAGTCATTGGAAGTCAAAGTTTGTTTAGGTTCAGAAGAAGGGTTAGTTGATAATTCACAAACATGGCAGATGGTAGAAGTAATTGTAGAAATTAATGACTCTGTTGAAGTAGTAACCTTACCATAAATATCAGTAATAACTTTGGTAGTAGGGATAGTAGTTAATTGTGTAATAACGGTGTATGAATTTTCGAAGTTTGATTCAATAGATGAAACCGATGGAATTAAAACATTTGTAGAGTCACTGTTTGGAAAATCACTACCAATTGAAGTATCAGAAATATATTTAGTGTTTCCATATGATGAGACTGATGAGATATGGGAAGAATTGGAGAAAAATACTTTTTGAGCACTAATACATGTTAAGAGACTTAGAAGCTCCAACATAAGTAATTGATTTAATTTCATTATTTAATGATCTAAGTTTATTTGATGTTTGAAGATGCTTAGATCTATTGATTTAGTTTGGTATTATTTTGGTAAGAACTAAATGAAAATACAAAATGATCTATTTCATTCTTTGAACATCAATTATTATTCTTTATATATCTTTTCAAGTTAGATGTGGACCTTCATATTTTTATTATGCTTACCATCGCATTCTTTGAGGTGATGCATCATCATTACTACTGAAAATATTTTTCAACATTAATTCTGTACCAAGACAGTTTTACTTCTAAACTAAAGCTCATATCTAATATGCTTAACCAGCAGATCAGTCTCATTATTAGTATTCATAATTTAATTGTTTGAGTTGATACGTCATTATTACTGCTGAGAATGTCTTTCAACATTAGTTCTGTACCCTGAAAGTTTTACATGTAAACTAAATTAAAGTTCATATCTAATGTGCTCAACCAGCATTTTTTTTTGATCCAGAGAATTTGCGTACAATAATAATATAACTATGTATATATTTCATTCATGATTGTTTTAACCTCATTACAAGTTTGTTTCATAATAGTGTCAATTAATAAATGGTGACTTTTTTTTTCACAGGAATAAACCTCAATTTAAAGGGGAATAAATTACCGTAGGAAATCAATTAAGCTTCTTTTGTTAGAAACAATCCCGAAACACAGACAGAATTTTAATTTTGATGCGTTTTCACTTTAAACCCCAAAAAGGAAAAATTCAGAGGAAATTAAAAATTTGAATAATCAAAAATTACAATTTTCAAGTAGTGAGACAAAATATTACAAAATTTGTTTGCATACAAGAATATTGCCTATCAACAGTATAATTCCCGTAGTATTAATTTCAACAACTTATTAGAAAGTATATACAATGTATATAAAGTTTTCTGGGGAATAGATATGTAAGTATATAAAGTACAACAACATATTTTTATGCTTTATTTAGAAGGCCAATCAAGAGGAAATATGTTTATGTAGAATTGAAGTTAGATACATAGTCATTAATTAATTTTCTAACTCCACGTAATTGCTTGGAAATAAACCTTTTTCACCCGAAGATTCAAGTTCTCCTAACCACCAATCATCGTCAACAAATTCGATGTTAATAATCTTATCATTTTCATTAAATGTTAATTCATTATCTTCAGCGGCTTCATAATCGTATTGTGCAATAGCAGTTGCTCCTCCAGCTGGTTTAGATGGCTCTTCAGTAGCATTTTCTCTTGAAGGTAATGATGGTACAGGTTCACTTTCTTGTTGTTCAGTATTTCCTCTATTTGGTAAAGATGGAGCATCTTCTTCTTCAGGTCTACTTCTAGATGGCAATCCTGGGGCTGGGGCATCTTCTTCTTCCGGTCTACTTCTGGATGGCAATCCTGGAGCTGGGGCATCTTCTTCTTCCGGTCTACTTCTGGATGATAATCCGGGAGCTGGAGCTTCTTCTTCACGATCATCCCATTCATCATCGTTTTTACTTGATTTTTTGAAATCATTATTATCTTGCATGCCGGGCAAAGGAGTACCAAATTGTTTGGTATTTTTGTTTGAAGAAAATTCATCAATTGGAGCTGGTTGTTTTGAGAATGGTTTTGGTGAAATTACTTGAGGTTCATCGTTACTTGCTGATAATTTTTCAAATTTTGATTTTAAGTCATTAACAGCTGGTTCTTCTGCTTCTTCATTATCATTAGCATTAACGTTATAACTAGTAGTATTTCTTGGAGATGAGAGTGATTCATCGGTAATTCCTGAATCTTTATTATTGGCAGCTTTCTTTTCAGCCCATAATTGTGCTGGGGACTTTTCATTTGTAAAGCCTTTAATTACTTTATCATTATCAGTTTTATAATTATCAGTAGATAGTGGTGGCTTTGTACCCAAATAAGCATTCATTTCTTGATCTCTTTGCGATTTTGATTGTTGTTTTAAGTTATTGATCTCATCAGAGGGGTTAATTTTATTAGAGCTTGGAGTAGAGTTAACTAAACGTGGATCTTCCTTTGCATTTTCTTCTGCAATAACTTTTTGTAAATCGACCTTACCAATTGGTTTATAAGCAGATTCGGAAGGTTTTAAAGGAGTCTTATCGAAGTCACGTTCTTTAACTTCTGGCTCGCCCCAATCATCATCATTATTACTGTTATTATTATTACTATTATTATTATTATTATTATTTCTATTTGGTAATGAGGTAGATTCAAATTTCTTTGTTGCTGGAATACTAGAAGCTGCTTGTGGTGGTGGTGGAGATTGAGTCTTTTTTGGTAAAGTACGTGGTTTGCTAGTTGAAATACCAGTAGATTGAATGGAATAACGAGCACCTGCAGCGTTACTAACCTTCATTAATATTTCATTTTCATTCAAATCATCTTCATCTCTTGCAGTAACTTGAACATGGTACCCTTTCAAAACTTTATTAGCTACAGTACCAAAATTTGCAGCAAATGATGCTCTCGTCTTCATTGGAGCAGAATCTGGACACCAACCAATTAAGATTATTTTCTCGACATCAGAGCCAGGTGGTGAAACACGGGCCAAACCGAATTGAACTTTTGAATCATCAAAAGAATGTAAAAATTCTGAGAAATCATTACCAGTTTCTTCTGGGCCATACTCTTTGTTTGCATTTGGACCAATGATTAACCAAGTAGTGTCTGAGTTACCTCTAACAACTTTGGAATAAACTTCTTCGATTTCACGCGATTTGGTGGTACAATTGATAGGTTCTAAAGCCATGATTAAAATGTGATAATTTGCTATTAAGAATTAAAGATTTTTTTTTTATTTGAAAAAAAGAAAAAGCAAAAAAACAGAATTTAAAGACAACAATTTATGATATACTAATATTTCTTGTAGAAAAAGTATTAAGTTTCAAAACTAATCACTTTTCTTTATTTGTTTTTAATTGTTGTTGTAGAATTCAACTCTGACAATTGTTTTAATTCTGATATTTGTTTTCTATCCGTATTGAAAAATTTATAAGAGATCAATTGATAGAAGCTTATTAATTTCCCTTCTTTGAAACCAAGCAAATTTCACTCTATTTACCCATGTATTTAGTTATTGACTATTTCTCACCTTAATATTAATTTCGCCTCCCTTGGATTGTTACCCGGTCAATTACTTTCGAAATTTGGGGGGATGGTAATATTATTCTGGGCCAGGGAACATAGGCTGACCAGGATTGTGTGTGGAAGATCTCCTGAAAAAAATGGCTGGTATCCCCTCATGTTTCGCATCGTTCAAGGTGACTGATAACTAAAAATTTCCTTACAAAATGGAAAAAATATCTTTGGAATCTGGAAACACCCCTTTTTTTTTCAATGCATCTAAGGTTAAATATATACAGGACAAGAATATATGATTGTCTGCAACACACTAACAGTAGCTACACTATAACTAGAACTAGGAATGTAGATATTAAGTAGAAAAGAAAAGTTATAGTAAAAATGTACTCTTATGATCACTTAATGTGTTTCACCTACCACTGCTTGTAATATCATTTGGGTTAAATATTTGGTCCAAGACTGTATAAACAATCATAGTGCTCAACATTTCAATTGTGTGTCCTTTTTATAGGTTATATGAACTTATTCATAAGAATGCCATAATTTACAGATAAGCTCCAATCAAAACAAAGTGAAAACCAATAGAATTGTTGTTCCGGATTATTTAAAAACTATGTATATATATATATATATATGCCATACTAGCACGTGATACCCCTAATTCTTTTTTAGAACATAGTCTCCTCTCCCTTCCGTCGCAAAAACCGTACATTATCTTGTAAGGAGTTCTCATCAGTTGCTTAAAATAAAAAAATAAAAAAATACAATAGCTGAATGAGGGATAAATCCCCTTTAGATCCTTTTCAAATAAGTTTTCAATACACACTGAGATATGTATGATAAAATATTTCAGCCTAGTAAATAATTGACAAAGTAAGTAACTAAATAGAGTAGGCGATAGGTAGAATATTCGAAATAATAGCAGATACTCAGGGATAAAATAAAACCATTACGCTGTTAACTGAGTAATCTCTTCATACCATTTCACATCTGTTAAATCTTTTGGATATTTATCTTTATTCTGAACAATCTGCTTCAGCTTTGCATAATTTCCTTTTTATATACCATTCAGAAATTCTAAAGAGATTCCTTCATTTAACAGATTTGATCGTGCACATCAACATTATATTGATCCCCAACATTAGCATTGAGTGAAATTTACTTAATAAATTTTTCATTCAATCTCTGTCATTCGATTACTTCCAACTTGTTTACAAATAGCGTTAAACTCTTTTGAGTTCATATATTACTAAACTTAAGTTTCAACAGTATATTTTCAAAAAAATAAAAAGAAAATATTTTTTTTCAACAAATTACAATGTCTGAAAATCATAATTCATCCACAATCTCCTCATCATCGCATGTTAATCCAACTTTTACATTTAACAGTGTAGTTGACAGTGATGATGATATTAATAATAACAGTCCGAATGATGATATCATTGATGATCCTGATAATAACAATAATTCAATCTCTCTTCAAGCAGCTCCAATGAATGAACTGCATAAAATACGTCATCGTAGAATGTCATTGTTAACTGATTTCAATGATCCATTTTCAAGTGCTGAAGTTTATTATGGTCCACAAAAGAATCCAGTTAAACGTACAAATTCTTCTAAAAAGCTACATTTTAGAAATAAGTCAAGGACCATGAGTGTCTTTGGTAATGTTTCTGATTTTAAAAAAGGCGCATTAAAACATTATCCAATAAAAAGACGTGGTTCCGAAGATGATACATATTCAAGTAGCCAAGGTGATCGACAATTCTTTATAGAAGATGTTGATTCCACATTAGAAGAATTATTAGGAAATGAAGATACAGACAGTAACTTCCAAATTACTATTGAAGATAGAGGTCCTAAAGTTTTGAAAGTAGGCACTGCTAATTCGGGTGGTTATAAATTCATTAATGTTAGAGGTACTTATAATTTATCTAATTTATTACAAGAATTAACAATTGCTCAAAGCTTTGGTCGTCATCAAATCTTTTTGGATGAGGCACGTATTAATGAAAACCCTGTTAATAGACTTACTAGATTAATTACACATCAATTCTGGAATAGTTTAACAAGAAAAGTGGATTTAGATAATGTAGCACAAATAGCCATGGATGAAAAAATTGATACTCCGGGTGCAAAGATTCCAAGGATTTATGTTCCATATGGTTGCGAAGATCAATACGCCTTCTATATTGAAGCGGTTCAAAAGAATCCTTCAATAAAATTAGAAGTTGAATACTTGCCAAAAAAAATTACCCCTGAATATGTGAAGTCCATTAATGAAATTCCAGGTCTCTTAGCTCTAGCAATGGAAAAGCATATTGATCCATCCACTGGTGAAAAGACTTTGATTAGTTATCCTTATTGTGTACCTGGTGGCAGATTTAATGAATTATATGGTTGGGATTCGTATTTAATCGCATTAGGTTTATTAGAAAGTAATAAAGTAGATGTGGCAAGGGGAATGGTAGAACATTTCATATTTGAAATTGAACATTATGGGAAAATTTTAAATGCAAATAGATCATACTATTTATGTAGATCACAACCTCCATTTTTAACAGATATGGCTTTAGCAGTATTTGAAAAAATTGGGGGCAAGAGCAATCCATCTGCCATTCGATTCTTGAAAAAGTCTTTTGCCACAGCTATAAAGGAATACAAAACAGTATGGATGGCTGAACCAAGACTCGACCCTATTACAGGTTTATCTCGTTATCATCCAGATGGTTTAGGGATACCACCAGAAACTGAACCAGAGCATTTTGACGCTATACTAACACCATATGCGAAGAAACATAATGTTACCATTCCAGAATTTAGAGATTTATATAATGATGGGACTATTAAGGAACCAGCATTAGATGAATTTTTCCTACATGATCGTGCTGTAAGAGAATCAGGCCATGATACTACTTACAGATTTGAAGGTGTTTGTGCTTATTTGGCAACAATTGATTTAAATTCTTTGTTGTATAAATATGAAATTGATATTGCTGATTTTGTGGAAGAATTTTTTGATAATAAATATGTAGATCCATTTGATGGCACAACAACAGATTCTCAATATTGGAGAGCCGCTGCAGGAAAAAGAAAAAATACTATTAATAAATTAATGTGGGATAAAGAATCTGGTTTTTTCTATGACTATAACACACAAGTGAGGCAACGCACTTCATATGAATCAGCCACTACATTTTGGGCCTTATGGGCAGGAATGGCAACTCAAGAACAAGCAGATATTATGGTAGCAAAAGCACTTCCAAGATTAGAAGTTTTGGGTGGATTAGTGGCATGCACAGAGGAATCAAGAGGACCACTTTCAGTCACTAGACCATCTAGGCAATGGGATTATCCATTTGGTTGGGCTCCTCATCAAATTTTGGCATGGGATGGACTCTGTAGATATGGATATACTGGAATAGCTACTAGGTTAAGTTATAGATGGCTTTACATGATGACCAAAGCATTCGTTGATTATAATGGTATTGTTGTTGAAAAATACGACGTTACAAGAGGTACAGATCCTCACAGAGTTGACGCAGAATACGGTAATCAAGGTGCTGATTTTAAAGGGGTTGCTAGAGAAGGTTTTGGTTGGGTTAATACAAGTTATCTATTGGGTTTAAAATACCAAAATTTACATGCAAGAAGAGCGCTAGGTTCTTGTATCCCTCCTGTTCCTTTCTTTAATAGATTGAAACCAGAAGAAAGACGCAATTATGGTTTTGAGTACTGAAAATATTTCCAAATATTTTCTAGTTTTTTGATTTTATATAGCTTTACGCGGCTCCATTCATATATAATATCTGCAATATAATTTTTTTTTTAGGAACAATGTTCCATACTCCTTATTGAATATAGAAAAGCTTGCACATACATTTATATTGGAGTTTGTGCAATAAAAGCATACTGAAAATAAATACAGATTATATGCCCATAATTCGTTTAATTTGCAAGTAATGCAAACTTTTGCACGAAACGTACATTTTCTAAGTGCAACGAGCAATAATTTTGTCCGTATCACTAAAGGCGAATTCGCTTTTCGATTATAAGTCTGTAATTGTAAAACTTTCATACTAGTCGTTGAACAACACTCACCAAATTTCGTAATTTCATGTCTTCTTCTAAAATGGTTTTTTGAGACAATCTCAATATATAAAAAATTAATTAAACCGCATTTTTCCATCAAGAATAATGATAATTGTCTTTCAAAAAATTTTCAATATCAATATTTTCAACTTATAATTTCAGTTCGGATCCGATAATTTATGTATAATTTAAAATTATTCAATTTTGTGTAGATTTAATTGTTTATCTAATTTGGAATTATTTATTATTAATATTATTTATTAATATATTTATTTAAATAAAATAATAATGAGTTATAGTTTTATATTTTAAATTTATTTAAGTTAAAAATCTTAATTTAATTATTATTTATAGATTTTATTTATTATTATATCACGTGAATATTGGAATCAAATTCCTTATTTTTAAACACTGTAGACATTGACTAGATTTTCATATGTCTATTCTTTCATATAAATTATTCAAATTGTGTTGTTTATTATTTTTATATCATAGAATAATTTTTAGCATTTTATTGGTGTAGGTTAACAATACACTTTTACTATGTAATAGTTTAATTAGTAAATATTAAATATTGCAAAAATATATAATAAAAATACAAGTATTTATATGATAAACTAGTTAACTTTACTATTTTAGTTCATTATATATTTTTGAGGTATTTGGTTAAATATCCGTGTAAATAAATTTATAAATTTTAGACTGTGACCTCAAGCATCTCAAGTAACTACAACATTTACAATATTAAATGGTATTATTTTCGTGATCTAAAAAATGTAGTTTTATTATATTTGTTCTGTTTATTATTCATTTTCTACTTATTGCTATGTTATGACGTTACTTAGGTTCTATGAGAATTGATATATACGTCATGCAAACGTATTTTAGAGGGGTAGGCAATAACTATATAAAGCTTATCTTTAAAGATAAAATTATTTAATGTAAAAGTTTAATTTGTTATTGAAAGCATGTCTTCCACTTTGTTATGCAAAGGGTATTAATAGCAAAAAGATTTTAACTTACATTTTTGTAGTCAAAAAATTGAGCTCCTGAATCTATGGTACAAATACTTGAAATATCTATAGAATACACCAGATCATATATCAAGTATAAACTAACTTAGGAAGTTTTTCTGCTCTTTCTTGAGATTTTTGTTGTTGAAAATGTTTACCCACAGCTGAAGATTCGGAAGAAGTATCATTAATAGCTAAATAAAAATCGTAGCTGAGATATTTTACAGATTACTGTTTCAAGTTTTTCAAAGTTTTAGTTTTAGTGATGATGCTACAAGAAGAGTAGGTAAATTTTTAGTAACATCAGCTTTTAGTTTTAATATCAAAATGTCATCTAACTATTTGGGTCTATGCTGCTTATTTTTTCCATAATCTACTATAAACTTTACTTTAAGTATTGAGAGTTAACTATAAAGCTGTTAAGAATTTATTATCATAGCTACTTCTAGTGTTAATGAAGAATTTGTCCAAGACTTTGAAACTTAATACTTTAAAAGGATTTCGGCACTTTGTGGTGTAATAATTGTTTACATGCATATTACAATAGGGCATCAAAATTATCTAAACTTTTTAAAAGCTAAATAACCTTGTATATCTCCATTTCATATAAAATATAGTCATATTTTTAACTTTACTTCATAAATGTGGATCAATTATAATATTATTTCATACGAATGATTAAAGACAAAAAAAAGTCCTAAACTAGTCACTGTGTGAAATCAAAGGTTCTATAATATTAATTGATATAGCCAGTTAACTAATATATACTGAACGTGAAATCTATTAGTAATCTAAACAACTTATTATTAGGAATTAACAAACTTTATGTCAAGAAATATTAATACACTAAATAATACTGTTGTTAAAAGCTGCCTTTCAGATTTGTTAAAATTAGAAATTAAAGGGCAATTACTTGTAAGGTATTACTTTAACTAGTCGGATAAATCATTCATTTTATAACTTGAATCTGTAGGTTCTTTAGAATACTAAATCATAAACGTATAGCAAATATTTCAAAGTATAAACTCTGTGAAAAGTTTCAATTATATAGTCATATTTATATTGACATTAAAAATATTTTATTAGTTATACGTCAGAAGTATGGCCTTTAATTATTTATTTTTAAATACCACTGAGCTAGTTGTTGAATACTTTTATCTTTGTTAAGAAATATAAATAATTAACTCAATTTGGCTCAAATATTGTTCAATCTTTTCTAGCCATTGTGTTTTTACTCAAAATTTTCGTTTATTTTATTTAACACTTTCTTGTATTATATAGATATTTATTATTGGTAGGTTGTCTTTGGAAGTATCAGGTTTATTTAATAGAACTAGTAAAATCCTATTATTCATAAAATTTTCATGTTTTATTGATTTTTTTGTTTATTATAAATACTAAACATAAAAAAGTTTAGATTTTTCATCAGGTGTAAAAATTAAACATAAAATATTATCAATATTTTAGTTAACTTATTTTTTCTTTGAATAATACCTAATAATTTCCCTTGATTTATACTTTTAGCTATTTATCAACACTATTTTAATAAATAAGCTATTAAATAAATGGAAAAATTAAGGAATCTACCAGGAACACAAATATTGTCAGAGCTGTGGAATTATGTGTCATAAGTCGTAGGTTTGTGTTAACAGCTAATAAAGTATGAATTTAGTCGTAATTATGGCTTTATACAACAACTAATAACAACTTAATATAATAAATAACCCAACATGCATTAATCATACGTGGTCTCACTACTAAAAATACCCAAGTAATGATATTAAGAAGGTATTAGGATGTGATAGGTTCTATTTTAATATCAGACCATCAATTCGTTGATGGTGGATCTGTCCATTTTTTGGAGTATAAATTACCACGAGAATATCCCAAAAGTTTACAACTGTTCATTGTATATCCTGTATATATTATATATTCCCTTTCGAAAGAAGCAAGGAGATTTTTTATAATAATAATATGATAATTATTCAAACAGATTACTTAACTAAGAATTAAACTATGAGCAACAATATTTTGAACAGTTCGACCGCTGGTCAAATATTTTATACTTTTAAATGCTACAAAGTTTTGATATTCTCGTTTTAATTAATCTACCTTCAAGAATAAAAATATGCCATATATTGTAAAGAACTTATTACTATTAATTATTCCTTTAACTAACTAGATTTTTATTTGATTTAAATAAAATCATTTATTAACTACAAATATTTTAAATTCTCGGCCGAACTTTGAAATATTACGTTAACGAAATGTTCAATTGATTTTGAAGATGATTATCCCTTCGTATTTTCCGCTTCTAAACGGAAACTCCAGAAAGGATTAAAAATTACAAATTATATTATTTTAAGAGTAAAGAATTCATTAAGTTAAAAAAAATTTATAAATTGAAAAATCTCGCTATCTGTTCATCGTATAATTCCCATCACGTACTTGAATAACTTATAATGCCAAAAGTCCATTGTTTAGCTGATATTTGTATGGTACCAATTGGTACTGGATCTGCCTCTGTGTCAGACTTTGTTACCTTAATTGAGAAGAAAATTCGTGAAAGTCCTTTGAAGAGTACATTACATAGTGCTGGTACTACTATTGAGGGACCTTGGGATGAAGTTATGACTTTAATCGGTGACTTACACGAATATGCTCATGAAAATGGTATTGTAAGAATTCAATCTGATGTCAGAATTGGTACAAGATCTGATAAACCACAAAGTGCCCAAGACAAAGTCGATGTTGTATTGAGAAAATTAAAGGAAGCTAAATAGATAATTATATAACACCTATATCTCTAGCCATTTCCATATGCTTTATAGAAAAAAGAAAATTATTTCACATGTAAAATAAACATTGAAAAAAAAAATTGTTACTTATGAAGTACATACATTTATGTATATATATACATATTTATTAATGATTATAATAAATTGAATAATAAAGTTTTTATTTGAGATCCGTTCTCAAATTAAATATAAAAAATAATTTGAACCAATTAATTAAACTGATTGATTCAAATAATGCCCAAAATAATAATATATATTTATGTATTTTTTTCTTTATCCAAAAAAATACATTGAAAATACCCAATAGAATAAAAAAAAAATTAATAAAATGTCGATAATTCATACACAATTGTTAAATCAAAACAATTACAATTTTTTCTTTGTCTTTTTTTCCCTAATAATCTTGATATTAATTAATTAATTAAGCTTGAGTAGATGAAGAATACTTAGTAACAGCTCTAGTACCTTCAGAGACAGCATGTTTAGCTAATTCACCTGGCAAGATCAATCTGACAGCAGTTTGGATTTCTCTAGCAGAAATAGTAGATTTCTTATTGTAAGCAGCTAATTTAGAAGCTTCAGTAGCAATTCTTTCAAAAATATCATTTACGAAAGAATTCAAAATAGACATAGACTTTTGAGAAATACCGGTATCTGGATGAGTTTGTTTTAGAACCTTGTAAATATAAGAAGAGTATGTTTCCTTTCTGACCTTAGATCTCTTCATTTTTTTATCAGTAGAAGCAGCAGTCTTAGAGGCTGGCTTTTTTTCAGCTGGAGCTTTAGAGGCAGTTTTAGTATCAGAAGACATTGGTATTATTTAGATGTAAAAATGTAGTCGTTGGTCTATTAAAAAAAGCTTTCAACAGAAAAAAAATAATGTATATATATATATATATATTAAACTAATGACAAATTAAATTTTAATAAAGGACATATACCCAATTTCATTTCAATAAAATATTAAGCTTAACCAAAATTCATCTTCTTATATACTTTAATGAATATTACTTTTTGCTACATTAAATAAATGTCAGATACCTTTGTTGTTTGCTTCAACTCCTGGAAATGTTTACCAATTGACTACAAGAAAGATGACGCTCATAAGATCTTGCAGGGTAGTATTAGGCAACAATTAAAGAGTTTGTATGTGTTGTAAAGTGTATGATTTTTTTACGTGTTCTCTATATTTTTTTTTACGCGTTCTATATTTTTTTCGTGTTAATTCTATTTTTTTCGCGTCTCATGCTAATTTTTTCTATACATTTACGATGTGAAATTCTCAGAATGGCTAAATCACTTAGAAAAAGTTCTGGCAAGGCAGACCGAGATTTTCGCCCCTTGTATGCGAAAAACAGGGGCTGAAACTTTTTTTATGCTGAGCGGCAAAATTTGCTAAGATAGTAAAATGCACCAAACACGTTATGCTAAACCACCCTTACAGAATACGTCAATTAGTATGAGTTGAATATGAAAACTGACTTTTGGTAACGCCGTTCCTTCTCTTTTTTTCCGGAAAGCTTAGGTATATATATCAAGCTCGTTTTGGAAATTTAAAAAACACTTTATACATACATCGTTTATTTGTTTTTAAGAGAAAAAATTTTATATATAAGTTACTTTTTTTTTTTGTTGTAAATTACTTTCCATTAGTCTATAAAAATATAACTAAATACTTTTAGTATACTCTAAAAACACACAATCCAACATATATATATATAAATCATAATCTTATACAATGTCCGGTGGTAAAGGTGGTAAAGCTGGTTCTGCTGCTAAAGCTTCTCAATCCAGATCTGCTAAGGCTGGTTTAACTTTCCCAGTTGGTAGAGTTCACAGATTATTGAGAAGAGGTAACTACGCTCAAAGAATTGGTTCTGGTGCTCCAGTTTATTTAACTGCTGTATTGGAATATTTAGCTGCTGAAATTTTAGAATTGGCTGGTAATGCTGCTAGAGATAACAAGAAGTCCAGAATTATCCCAAGACATTTACAATTGGCCATCAGAAATGATGACGAATTAAATAAATTATTGGGTCATGTCACCATTGCTCAAGGTGGTGTCTTACCAAACATTCATCAAAACTTGTTGCCAAAGAAGACTGCTAAACCTTCTAAGGCTTCACAAGAATTATAAGTTTATTTCTCATTTTCTATTTTTTTTGGATTCCCATTGGGTAAAAAAAATTAATACATTTACGTCTAGTTGTATTTTTTTTTTTATATCTGATCTTTGGTTTAATATTTTTAAAATATTCATTTAAAATTGATTGGTTTAGATAATTCGGTTACTAGATCATCAAAAAAAATATGCAGCTCATGATTATTTGATAGTTGCATGCTTTATTTTTGTAATTTTATAATTATATATCTAGGTTTATATTTGTACATTATATTATACATAATTAAACAATAATAGCATTTATGTTGATGTATTTTTGTTTTTTTTAGTAGCAGCTATAACTAACTAAAGTTGGCTTGAACGGCAAAATAACAATTAAGTCTATATATATAATAAATAATATACAAAAAATAAGAATTAGAAAAACTTAATAAAAATAAATAATATACAAATAAAACAGCTCTTGCAACAAACTAAACTCTCTTTTTCTTGTTCTTACGTTGATAATAACCGTTTTCATCCTTTTCATGTTTTCTCTTCTCTTTAGATCTGAAATGTTTCTTCAATTTTATTCTAGAGGCAACATCTGGTGCATTCACAGCCAAAATAGCCCTTTTTGCCCTTCTTTCCTTTCTTCTATCAATGACAATTTGCTTGACATTAGCATATGCCATGGTAAAATCTGAAACATTTAATTTCTTTTCAAGTAATTGCATACACTCAGTTGCCAAATTCCTTAATTCTTCTTGCTCATCAGTGAGATGTTCCTTATTATCAGTTTCAGTGTAATTATATAATGCTAATATGATTTTTTCCACATATGTTTTCATATCATGCTCATCAATTATTTGAATTAATAAAGCAAAAAATTGTAGACCAGTCTTCTTAGATAAATAGAAATCCTGAGGATTTTCTTCACTTCTAATAATAGAACTTGTTCTTGAAATCATAAAATCAATAGCATTCTCATAAGATTGTCCTTTATTGCTTTCTTCTTTATTTTCAATAATATATGGTGCATTATTATCTTTCCAAACCATGGCAATTTTAACTAATGTCTTAATACTGATACTAGATAGATTCTCTGGAATATTTGGTGCACTAATTTGACGTAATACTCTTGAAGCAATTTTTTGAATTTCGACATCCGTAAATTTTTCTTCAAATTTGTCTTGACTATTAATTGCAATATTAATAATATTAGCTGCTAATTGACGTACCCAAGAATGTGGATATAACAAACAATTAATACAATTTCTCCAGATCGATTTAAAACTTTCTTGATAAATAGAAACATTACACTCAATTAATTGTTGGAAGGCATTTAATGATGTATAGATTAAGTCCCATTCTGAATCAGAGCCAACACCAGTGTTGGATAAAACACCCTTTATTTTCGATAATGCCACATCATTTAATGATACCTTCCCATCAAATCCAACAGCTACCAGATAAATTTTATAAATTCTTAAACCTAAATTCAAAAAGGAAACATCTCCTGAATTCCTTAACCAGGCAGAAATATATTTTTCAATAGTCTGCTTGTTGGAATCATCAAGTTTCCCCAACAAATGTTGTAATAATATAGAGGCCATCTCACGACATTTTGGAACATCATCATTAAATGAGACACTAGCCAATGCAACAAAGAAAGAGGACGATAATTTAGCCAAAAGAGCGACATTTGCCTTTGTTACAATCAAATTGATTAATTCCATTACAGATTGTCTACCATCTGGAGCTGGATATTGAAGATTATCGACCATAAATTTGAATTGCTTATCTAAACGACCTCTACTTTGATCATATTCCATCAAAAATTGATAATACACACTTCTGGAAACATCTCTGATTTCTTTGGAATGATTAGTGATCATAATTTCACGAACTGTATCAACAACATCATATATTTCTGGCAATTTTATATGCTTAGAGATTACTGCCTTTAAGAACCCAAAGGCAAGACCTTGTCTTTGTGGCTCATTCAAATATGGAAGAATTCTCTTTAATATAAAACTCAATGCACTGTCTTTTAATTCGATATCTTTATAACGAATAAATGCTGAGAAAAATTTCAAACCCATCTGACATAATTCGGAGGACGTAGATGGTGAGTCTTTAATAATATTCAAAACAGTTATGGCACAATTTTTGAAAATAGGTTCCGATTCACTGGAAAAATCTAATTTCACTAAAATTATTAACAGACGTAGGGTACTGATCATTATTCCTTCGTTTTCAGATTTCAGAGATTCATTCAAAAATGGAATAAACCCTTCCATATTTTCAGTAGTCATTAACACACGATGTCTAACAATCACTGTACGTAATAAGTCTAAAGCAAACTTTTTCAAGACGAACGATTGTAGAGAAGTTTCGTTTTCAACTCTTGTATTTTTAAAATTTAAGTCTACTAAAAAGAATTCTTCTGTTTCATTCTTGGACTCCTTAGGCTTTCTATTTTGGGTCTTTTTGACATTTGAATCTTTGTAAATTTCATAGCACATTGTTAAGACATCACTAGATGAACAGTCAGAGTTATGGTTCAAACCGAGTGCATATCTCCTTAAAAGTTCTGCTAACTTATTTTGACTTTTTAGTTTCATTCTCTCTTGTAATAATAGTTTTATTGGGCGAATTAAAGTGGAGAAAATTGGTAAAGAAATATTCGAGGCTAACATTTCACCTGTGTCATAACTTCTGTTAACTTTGACTTCTAGCATTTTTGAATGATAGTTTTCTGCATCTTTCTCTTCACCAGTAGCACCAAATATATCCTCCATAATCACTCTTACAATCAAAGAGGCTGAATCATCTAAATCTGCATGTTGGATTGTATCTTCTAAAGCTTTCAAAATATGATGAACAGTAAAACTTAAAACGTGCACTTGCGAACCTCTTTGCAAGGCTGATAGTAATTCCTTAATAATAAAAGGTAAGTATTCAGACCCCAAAATAACGGTGATTTTTGTAAGAGTTTTTCTAATAGCTTCACGTAAATCGTTTGACTTACTTCTTAAAACTTGGCAAATACTCGTTAAAATACCAGGCAGTAAACTGATTGTATCTTCCTTAGTAAGACCTAATGTAAGATTTACCAAAGCTTCTGCTAATGGTGTTCTAAAGATAATTGTGTCAGGGTCCATTACATCTAGAATTTTCACCAACGTAGGGTATATTTCATTTTTCACGAAACTATCAGGTTCAGATAATTTAGTAGGAAACTTTTTTAATACAGGAAGGGATGTATCGACATCCCTCAAAGACTGAAGAGTATTCTTCAAACTAACCGAGATTCGTGTCACTAATAATACTACAACCCTCAATTGCTCCGGTTTTGACTTTAATAAACCGATATATCTCCTAATTATAGCCTTATATTGATTCCAACTTAACGAATTTGACAATACACCAATTGTGACTAGAGCTTCGTTAGAAACACTCTCGTACTTTTCTCCTTCTTTAAAAACAAAGTTTTCAACGATAGGAAACAAATAATGAGCCACACTATTATCTGAAAGTTTAGATGCACTTTCCTTTAATCTTCTAATGGCTCTTTGACGACGATGTAATTGGATATGATTAATATTTATGAAAAAGTTAGCTTCTTCATCACCATTGTATAGTAAAATTTTCATATCCGAGAGTTCATCATAAAATTTACTATTTTCAACAATATATGCCATAACAGAAATGTATTCTGTTAAAAGCTCTTCAATATTTGTCTTTAAACTAGTACGAATAACCGGAAGAATAACGGTTTTTAAAACTGATACTGAATTTTCAGCGGCTTCCATTGAGTCATGAGAGTTAATAAAATCAATGTATTTTTTTAACACATGAGTAGCATTGGTTCGGATGACTAGCTCATTTTTATCTTTAATAAAGAATAACGCATTATATAATACAGGTAGCCATTCGATATCGGTAAAGCTCATACATGTGTCATCTAAGAAGGTCTTGAACGCAAGTAATCTTTTTTGGAAATCATATTCTTCCATACGTTTATTAGAGTATGAGTTTAAATCAACAAGTAAATCTGCAACTTTCTTCATTTCCGGAAAGTTGGAACACAAACCAGTAAATATTGAACCAATAGCAATTCTGATATCCTTTTGAGGGTATATTCTGTATAAAGACGAGATAGATTTGTAGAGAGGTTCAATATCTTTCCAAGGGCAGTTGTATTCACGTACTAAAGTTGATAATACTTTTAACATTTTAGTTATGTCTGGCATTGAAACACTCTTAATCTTTTCTTGAATAATTAGGGTTAAAGATTTAATTAAATAGCTTCTAGTTTCGTCATCTTGAATATAACCTGATTCCGTCATCGATAGTAATAGATCGGTAGCAACAGCAAGAGTTTCACTTGATTCTAGTCTTTCAAATAGTTCAGGCAAAACTTTTAGGCACACAGATGCAATAATACCAATTAATTCCACGTATTCATCTTCAGATGCTGAATTTTTGACAATTTTATTAGCTGCCACAAGAATTACATGTATAACACTTTCTTTTGCTTTAGGATTGCATAGTATTTTCATCAATTCATTAATAATAGAATAATTTTTATAATATAAGAACGAATAAAATAATTTATTCGATGCCCAGTATGTTATCATATTCATAATGGATGAAGGGCTTTGGAGATTTTCTGTTTCAAAATTTTCTAAACGAGGGATAAGGACAACATTCTCAATGTCATCAATATACTTTTTCCAATCAATTTTATCCCCAACGTTTTGAAATATACTGTTTAAGGCCTTTAGTGATTGCTGTCTCAGATTAGAGATAATTTTATCAACATGTCCTTCCATTTCTGTAGCAGAACGAGAATAATATGATGCACCAATCGAATATAATAAAGGATGTAATGTCGTTTCTAGTACTTCAGGGAAATTGGTACCTAAAACGGTTAATGTTAAGTTTAAAACAGTAACAAAACCTGTCATACGTCTTAATGATGAAATAGAGACTTCTGAAGGATCGATAACGTACTCATTGTTAAAAAAATACGCGTAGTCAAATCCAGAGCTACCAAGCTTGAGAAACTCAATGATATGTTCTTTCTTTAAAGTAGGTAAAATAGAAATAACAGCAATTTTACGTCCTTTTTTACTCCCACCTGCATTAGAAGTTTGTGCACGACCAAATAAGATTCTCAAAACAATTGGCATCAATACAGCCTCATCTGCATCCTCAATAATTCTTGATTCATCATTAGCCATAAAAACCGTTATCTCATCTTTAAATAAGTTGTCGTCTAACAAATTACGCAAATTATCTCTATACTTTACCATAATTGGATCTTTATATGCCAATAACCCATCTAATGCAAGTAACTGGATATCAGTAGTTCGGCTTCCCAGAAGTACTAAAAGCCTAGAGTATACCTCTTTGGACTTAAATATACTCTTTATATTTTTAAATTTACTGATAACTTTTAAGAGAGCATCTCTATCAGCATCTACCCAGGTGGCAGAGGTGAATTTTGCATCAAGCTTATCATCAGATATTCTAAATATTTTTTTATATTCCAAATCATCAAATAAAAATGGTACTATATCCTTTGAATTATGCTCAGTAAGCTGAGGAATCAATAACATTATTTTTAGTGCTTGACTTCTGATTTGAGGGGGAAATTTTAGAGTACCTCTAGCCTCTTCTGAAAGTTTTATAATAGATGAATCCTCATAATTAAAAGGTGTCCAAACTTTCATAAAGTCATTAATAACGGTATTGAAATGTTGAGCAGAAATTTCAAAAATATCCGAGTTGGAGTCACAGTCCATAAATTTGTCGTAGTAATCGAGAGAAAAATTATCATCGGGCACAACAGTTAGTCTGTATATTAACTTCCACATTAAATCACTATTTTTGCTATAGATTTTAGGAAGGATCTCATAGATACCCTCCCATACTGGAGAAAATCTGATAGTCAAGAGACCAAACATATGCTTAAAGAAAACATTGGTAACATATTTATTCGATTTAGAGTTAACAAAATTAGTTCCCATATTTCTAATTCTAACAGTTATATCACGAGCATTTTGTAATGATAATGGAATCTGTTCAATAATCCTACAATCATTTAGAATTTGAGGAACTTCTTTTTCTGAAATTTGTAAAAGTAAAATAATTAAATTTAAAGTTTCATAACGAAAACTAGAGTCAGGAAAACATAAATTATCGGATAGACTGACAATAAGATTCGGGTATTGTTTTAATGTCGCAATTATTGATGGATCTGTTTTATTAGTACTTAGAAGAGATTGTAAACCCTTTAATACATTTTTACTTGATTTAAGAATATCAATATTTCTTAGAAGATTTTCTAACATGGCAGAGCTAATGCTATCATCATGCTCAAGTAGCATCAGATTTAAACCACATACATCTTTAACGAAATCGTTTTCTAATAGATGCGACGATAATAATGAGTTCAACAAGGATAACAATCTATCATTTTTTCTCGATGTAAATTTTGTCAATAAAAGTAAATTACAATAAATGTCATAGATTTCGTCTAGGCTAGTAATTTTAGCGAATTTAAGCAATGAATCAAATATTGGGGTAGAATAATTTTCAGGGATTACAATATTTAATTTTGAGCTCAATCCTGGATTAGATTCTAATTCTAGGAAAAATAAAGCTATCTTTTTTGGATGTGTAGACAAATTATCTTGTACGTATTTTTGTACGTATTTATTACCGTTAAAAGTAATAAACTTTTCTGGAGCAAAATCTAAGGCAAATCTAAAAAATTCAAGGGAGTGTGTAGGAATATTTTGTAGATAAAAGTCAAATATTCTTTTATGTATCTGAGTTAAGTTTTGCATATCACAATTACGGAATAAAACAGCAAATAAAACAGAATAATATTTGGCATCAATGGTCGAATCAAACTTATCCATACATACTTTTTGAACTAAATTTGAAATTTGGGACCAATCATTAACTTTTTTACCGCTTTCAGCAAATACTAACGCTGTTATGAATTTAATAGCATTGTTGACATTTAAAGAATCAACGTTATCGTTCAAATATGTTTCAGCTTCTTCATAAATCTGTTCCATATTTTCTGCAGATGCAAAACTTGCAATATTTAGCCAAACATCACATAATATAGAAACACAAGGCTCAGAAGAATCCTTTGATAGAGCATTCTGAATGATAGAACTAATAATCAATTTAGATTTGGAATGTAACGATTCTTGTGTCGTGGTTAATGACTCTGTAAACAGTGTTACAAGACCATTGTAATATGAGGAATCATTCTTATCATCTAGATTTTTGAGTGAGAATGCCACGAAATTGAGTAAATTCTTGGATGTTGACTTTCTGATCAAAAAAGACATAGCTTCAGCAGAAAATCTTGATAAATATTCTTTAGAATGAGTTAATAAAGGAAATAATAACTCGAAAGTAGGTTTTAGATCCGCTGTAAGTAATCTAGACAAATATTTGAAGATATAAGCCAAACAATTAAAACCCCATTCAAATACATTAGTATTTTCAAATTTAACAGCCTCATCCAATAGCGAAATTAGACATGTTACTGCATCTTTGTAGAATTTTATAAAATCAGGCCCCAAATCATGACAAAATTGAGCTAAAAGGTCTAATAAAGGTTGTAAGGAATAAGTATCATATTTTTTAATACCAGATACAATATTTTGGAAAATTTTATCTTGATGATACAAAATTTGAGGTAAAGTTTGAATGATATTCTCAATTTCTCTGACAAAATCAGTAAAAACGGCACTTAAATTAATTTCTTTCCAATGGTCGAATGATGCAAGGAAATGAGAAGTCTCTACGTAGTCATGTGCCCTCTTGGATAAATTTCTAGCAGGCTCAATATGAAGGTCATCGATCTTGGCCTTAAAAGATGAATATCTCCACTTTTTGGTAGTCTTTGTGGCTGTCTTTTTTTTGGCCATTGCTTTAGATACAGAGCGTCAAAAATTATCTAATAAGTAAGATATTTTATTAAATTTAGAGTGAGTAATGCTATTTTACTATTATTTTTACGTATTAATGACTAAATTTAGACAGATGCATCGTACTAAAATTTTTATAGTGTATGCATCTCATCGCTAAAAATTTTTCGAAATTTTCACTGCGGACTATTTTTTTCCGAGTAGGGTAACTGATGAAGGTTTAAAACTAGTAAATAATATGCAAATAAAGATTTATTATTAAAAAGAAATTACATATATGTTTTCTAAATAATTGGATATTACTTATAAAGTTCCCCCCCCCCCCCCCCACTATGGAATGATATCATATTTATAAATTATATGTAGAATATTTTAAATTTACAAAAACATAACAATTATTCATAAAATATATTTTTAAACTTCTATAAACTTTTCATACAAGACATGAGTTGTTTTGATATCAATTTTCCCAAATTCTTCCTCTTGATTCATCTCAATACATCCAGTATTTGCAAGAGATAACATTTCGAAAAATGATTTACTAGCTACTTTTTTAGTAGTAGTGGGAGCGAATACTTGTTCTTCTGTCAAGTTTTTCTTAGTTTTAATGTCCAATACTTGCTCAAAATCAACTGAATCGTTGTCGATGAAATGTGTTCTTAATAATTCTGCCATATTCACAAGTGATTCGGAAACTGTCTCACCAGTTGTCACTTTAACTTTTTGGGATTGTGAAGAGCTCTGTGATTGTTCTGTTAGAATGGTATTTTCACTTAAGGCATCGTCATTGAGATCTAAGTCAGTAGGTTGATCAATGTTTGCCTCATAGGGCATTTCATTTTCAATATCAGATCCAATATTTTGTTCTTGTTGATCAAGTGGAGCCTCATCAAGTCCATCACTACCATTGTCATCTGCCATACTTAGTGAAAAGTTTACATTATCATCTGAATCATCGCTGGGATTTAATTTTTGCCTCTTCAAAGCATTAGAATTGATTAATTCTTGCAAGATATTCGTTGGTAAATATGACATGCTATCTGTTACTTGAGTCCATAATCTTTTTTGAGTCATTTGTAATGGTTGAGATCTTCTAGTATTAACATCACTATATTGTTTTACAGTGTGTCTATTTTCAATTATTCTTTGATTTAATTCAGTATCTTTATCTGATTGGATTGCATTTACATTTATTAAAGCTGAATTTCTTCTATGACGAGGTTCTCTAGTTTTCTCTTTAACTTCATTGGTTCCCTCAACTGTAGGTTCAATTTCAGATTCTTCATCAATCATATTAATATCTTCCTTATCAATATCCAAATTGAAACCAAAATCTGTTGGTTCATTAGTCATAGACATATCATCTGCTCTTCTACCTGTTTCTATAGATATATCTGATCCAGCATCATTAATATAGTTCTCATTGTTTGCATTATTATTATTGATATTGTCATTTTCTGTAATACCCAAATCCCATTCAACATCACTTTGGTTTGCTTCTACACCGAAATCGTCGTTTTCTAGCGTTGACATGAAAGTATCTTTTTGAATATCTTGATTTGTGCTTGTTATAATTGAAATATCGTTATTAGTAGTATTACGAGTACCTTCTTCGAAAGTCTTTGAATGTAGAGAATTTGATAAATTTGTGGAATCAATGTCAAAATTTAAATCTAACCCAGAAGAAATACGATCATCTAGAGCTTCATCCGTACCAAATTTTCTACCTACTTCAATTGAAGTATCCCCCATCCATGGGACTGCACCTCGTACTTTTCTTGGTGATGCATTATCCTTTCCAAGAAGTCCAGTTGGGATTGGAGTTTCATCTAAGAATTCTAAACCTGGAGTAGTCAAAACTTCATTTTCTGTCACAGCATCTTCTAAGATCAATTGATCAATTCTTGTTATTGTATTAGTTTTATTTAAAGTGATATTAATTCTTTGATTTGTTTTAAATAATGCACTGATCTTCGATAGAGTATCTTTAATATCTGATAATAAGAATCCAGCTTGTTTGGAATAAACGCGAACAATACCTTGTAATAATTCACCAGAAGTCCTTAGAGTGATATGTTTAAAAGTTTCATCCTCATTATCATCTTCATTGTTATTTCGATCACTATTATTTGTTTTTATACAACCTGTTACTTTTGCTAATTCTTTAGCTGATTCTACAACATCAGTTTGTTGAACAGACCCACGAGATAAGTTGGTCATATTAGCGGCCAGCCATATTTGAGCTAATGGACCATTATTTTTTGTGATTTTAACAACAGTTAAAGGTTGAATTATTTCTGACATACTATTATTATTCTTGAAAGTTGAAGAGATTTATGATTTGTTGAGAGCAATATCTAGCAATAATGAATATTTTTATTAAGCAAAAATGAATAATTAATCTAGCAATTGAGGAGGGGAGGGCTATTGATCTAACAATAAAGATGGTTTATCTAGCAAATGAATGTTATTAGTCTAATAAATGAAATTGAAATTGAAATTTAAAAAATAAAATAAAAATGCCCAAAAAAAATGTATAATTGCTGTTATTCAATATCCGAATAAATTAAAATAATGTAATAACGTAATACTGTATTTTTTTTTTGAATATTAAATATTTCGTACGCGTAAAGTTTTCGCGTTTTTTTGAAATTTGAAAATGTAAATTGAATAATTCAGCTATTTTAGGAAACATACCCTAAGTTCCGTCAGGAGCTATCCCCCTTTGAACTAGGGTTAAAAATATACAAATAGAACTCATTTAAGATGAGGTTACAACGACTATAAACTGGGCAATCGTACAAAGATGAAAGTCTAGTTGAAAATAGCAATGAACAAGAGTGGTGGGAGTATAAGGCAAAAAAAAAAAGTATCGTCTACGGTATCCCAATCAGGATAAATCCATTGTTATTAGAATAACCCATGTTTTTTGTTTTTTTTATTTTAATTAACAATAATAATTATATAATTATATCCTGGCTACCCTTTCTAGTACTTGTAACGACAGTAATTTGAAGTCATTTAAGAAATCAACAAATTAAAAGACGGAAATTTGAAATTTGAAATTTAGAATTTAAAAATAAAAAAGAAAAAAGAAAAAAGAAAAAAAGAGACGGAATAAAGTAATTGAAAACTTGCGACAAAACCTAAATGGGTTTCACTTCGGGTTTGATAAAAAAATAAAAATAAAAATAGGATCGAATTACCAAAATAAAGATTATCAATTACAGTTAAAGTTTAGTATTTTACTTTTTTTTTCTTTTATTTTTTTTGTTCATAAAGAATTATCATTAAATTTTAACTCAGCAATCGATTTTTTCCCCGTTACAAAGGTCTTCTCCTCACCGCAGATTGTTTTTTTTTTTCTTCATTTTCTATTTTTCTTTATTTTTAGTTTATAAACTTGAATGTACACATAAATATTTATATTCATTACAACATTTGCTATTGAGAATATTGCAAATACCCGATCCCAATCCCTATCTCAAATACCCCCAAGTGAGGAATTTAACCTACTATATAACATAAAGAAAAGCAAGATGGTTGGTAGAGGCACACCCACGGTAACTACTATCCCTGATGAAAAGGAACCTTCCAAACCTGTTTATAAGAATCAATTAACTGATTGTTTTGATGATATTTTAAGGCTTTCGGCAGAGATGATGGTGAAACAACAAATGAAGTCGATCCAATTAGACGCGTCTATTGTGAATGGTTTTAATAAGAACCAACAGAATATTTTGAATGAAAAAATCAATCTTTTCCATACAATATTAGATGATTTAGCTTTGACTATAGATAATAGTAAATCATATATCAATGAAATCTATCAGATTGGTAAAGAGAAGAAGATTCAAAAGGAAAAAGAAGAAGAATTGAGACGGATTCAAGAACAAGAAGAGTTGGAGTTAAAGAGGAAGAAAGAACAGGAAGAATTGGAGTTGAAGAAGAAAAGAGAGCAAGAAGAATTGGAGATGAAGAAGAGGAAGCAAGAACAAGAACAAGAAGAAGCTAGATTGAAAAAGAAACAACAGGAAGAAGAGGAAGCCAGGTTGAAGAAACAACGAGAATTGGAATTGGCTCGTGAAAGAGAAGAACAAGAGAAATTGGAGATTGAAAAAGCCAATGAAAAGACAAGACAAGCATCTAATATGTTGGGGAATATGCCCCTCGGTGATTCTACAAGCGATTTGTTGAGTTCATTTAATCCAGCTGCTCTCGGTATCAATTTGGAAAATAGCAATCTTAATAGCAATATGAATAATAACATGCCAAATAATACTAACCCAGTGCATGGTAACAATAACAGCAATAATGATACTAATAATAATAGTAATAATAGTAATAATAATAATAATAATAGTAGTAGTAGTAATAATAATGATAATAATAATAATAATAATAATAATAATAATAATAATAGTAGTAGTAGTAATAACGGTATCTCAACTCATGATATGGATTCTGTAGATATGTCTATGTTTGCCGGGTTGGGTAATAATGAATATGATATGACATCCTTTGGATTGAATCTAGACGATTCTGGATTGGGTAATATGAAATCCACTCCAAATAACGGCAATTCGATGAATAGGAACTCAAATGAGTCTAATGATGGAATGAATGTTAACTCCGGTAACAATAATAATAACAACAATAGCACTAATAACAACAACAACAACAACAACAACAACATCATCATCAATGATAATGATAATAACAATAATACTAATCAATCTAATCAGAACAATAACAAACAGATGAACTCTATACCGAACGACCTATCCAATGGACTAGTAGATGCTGATTTAGGGGTTCCCCTAGGCGATTTGACGGGTGGAATGGGACAAGGTGTAAATGAAGACTACTTGACGTTGAACGACTTCAACGATTTGAACATCGATTGGTCTGCACCTGGTGAAGGTGATGACCTGGACCTCAACGGATTCAATATATAGCTTATATATTCCCTTATAGCACCAATTATAATACTATAACTATAACTATATATGTACACATCAAATCCACGTGACAGCCCTGGCCTGGCTCGCGAATAACCCTGGTCTCGTGTCACCAGACTTCCGAAGGAAAGAGCATCGTATCGGTCGTAACCGGCGAGATCACAGAGCAGCATCGCGGGGCACCGGGAGCGGAGGTATATAAACAAAGGGTTTCCGACAGACAGGGCAGTGGGCACAATGGACGTTTGACATATTATAGTTTAAATATTGCTACTATTGTTGTATTAATCAATACACGACTATTGTTATATATATACACACACAGACCTACTAAAAATGATGAAGATGTTTATGAAACCAGGTTTGCTCAGCAAACAAATGACCACTAGTACTTGGAGAGCTGTCCGTCTCAGTAGCTCTTTAAGTCAGTTGCCAGAATACGCTCTAAAACCAGCTTTTACCCCTAACAAGGCCGCTGCTGCCAAGTTCAACGAATCCTTAGCACAAACCGCTAAGCATGCCGAAGGTACTACTAGTTTCTGGGCCAAAGTTTCTGTATTTGTAGCTTTACCTGCCATCCTTTTGGTTGCTGTCAACACTTACTTTGTTGAAAAAGAACATTACGAACACAGACAACACTTGGCAAAAGTCAGCGATGAAGATTGGCCTGTTCAATACGAATTCCAAAACATCCGTTCCAAGCCTTTCTTCTGGGGTGACGGGGACAAGACCTTATGGTGGAACCCTGTGATCAACAGAAACGTCAAGAACTAGCCCTACAAGCCTGTCTATATAAATATTCTTATCTGCTTATTTATTTCAACTTATTCAAATTCTCAGTTTTTTCAATTACACGTTACTTCAATCAATGATTTCACAGTTTTCATAACGTATATATTCTTAACATTTACATTTACATTTACATTTACATTTACATTTACATTTACATTTACATTTACATTTACATTTACATTTACATTTGCATTTGCATTTACATTTACATTTACAATTGCTTAAGCAAAAAAAAAAGTCGGTTCCGTTGAAAATTTCTTGTCGGGTCGTGTAAAACGGCGGCCGAATCCGATTTCCTCTTTGGAAGGAGGCTGCGTCATGGCTTTGTTTGTTTTGGTCTAGCCTATTTTAAATTTCAATAATTTAAATATTTTCGATACTTTTTAATAATTTCATAATTTCATAATTTCAATGGAATTTTAATATTTTAT
Organism: Henningerozyma blattae CBS 6284; assembly: GCF_000315915.1. Taxonomy (NCBI): domain Eukaryota; kingdom Fungi; phylum Ascomycota; class Saccharomycetes; order Saccharomycetales; family Saccharomycetaceae; genus Henningerozyma; species Henningerozyma blattae. Next base: position 84,404 of record NC_020190.1, read on the forward strand.
TTTTTAAAAACATTTTTTCTCAAAATTCCAAAGTATCTTTATATAATAAATTTTAGTTGCTTACCGTTATTAAACCATTAATAATCTAATTATTATTTTTTTGTTTGAATTGGTATATTTACGTGTGTGAATTAGTTTATTTATGTTTCTAATCCGTTCGCTCTATAAACATTCCAATTAGAGTTAATTGAGCTTTTTTTCTACTCCTTGACTTTAACGATAATTCACACGTAATTGCACTTTACAACCAATTGAATCATAGTCGTACTCCAATCGGCAAAACAAAAAATTGAATCACATTATCCTTTCAATTTACATGGGTTATTGGTTTGTTTATTCTTTCGATACATATCCATAACGTTGCTATACCCACATTTCAATCCATTTCATTTTCATTTTTATTATATTCTATTTCAACAAGATGTTTGAAATACAAAATAATGAAAATATCATTGATTTAGATAGTTCTAATACAATAAAGAAGCCCAACGTTTCAGATAACACTGCCATTATAGATTTTGATAACTTTACTTTACAATTATTGCCAAAGGAAAATATAAACGATATACCAGTCATGAATAGTACTAATAATCTTGATACTTTTTTAACAAACTCCTCTCTGGATTATAATTTGACAGGTAATACAGTAATCCCTCCTACGAATAATAATAGTATTAATAATAACAGTCAACCTTTTTTACCTAAAAATGAACCTTCAAATATACAAATCCAACTTCCATTACAAAGCAATAATATGAATCCAATGAATAAGAAATTTGTATTTGATTATATAAATACAGATGACTTGTTATCCATAGAAGAAGAAATATTAATCAGATCCTCTATGGAATCGAATGGAAGCACTCTATATGATCCAAGAAATAGTACAAACATGAATCTATTGGATGAAGACGATCCAAGACGATTATCTATAAGTGATTACCGTCGTAGTAATAGTAGTAGTACGCGATTTAGAAGATCCAATGACGAATTTTTCGAATTCGAATCCTTCAACAATGCTACTTCTGATAATCCAAAACATTCTAGTTTTTCTAATCATGCTCATTCTATGGGTTCCATGGGTCATTCGCTTTCCAATTCTCTTAATTTGAATTTAGGTAATAAATCATTGAAAAAATTTAAGGAATATTTCAAATTGAACAACTTATTTACTCAAAACGGTCAAAATGGTCAGAATTTGGATTTTGCACAACAATCAAATATAAATCCAGATGTCAATACCACAAATAACATTAATACCAATATTAATGATATGAATATCATTACCAATGAACAAAATAGGAAAATATTTAGGGGTAAACCATTTTGGAACCGAAATAAAAATAACCATAATAATACAAGAAGTTCAAATAATACTACTAGTAGCACTAACAATACTACTTCATCTAATGGCACGGCAGAAATTGATATGATGAATACTTTTTTAAATATCGATACCAATAGTGCGAATGAGAATATCATGGATGATGAAACAAATGATATGGTTATTAATCCAAAGCAATTGTTTTTAAATGAAACCCAAGAACAAGCACCACAACAGCAGCAACAACAACAACAACAATCGAAATTGTTCCATAGTTTCACATCAAATAGCATTAATAGTAGTATTGATAATAATGAAACTAGTAGTAATGATCAAATGAATATCTATTTCACAACATCAAATGATAATTTCGAAACAACAGAAAATTTCAATACAAGTGCAAATTTGTTTGAAAATTCTTATACCAATTCCAATGTTTCATACATGAATAACAATGCAAACAACATCAATAACATAAATCCTTTGAAAAATAATATCAATGTGAATATTAAGAATGAATTTTATTTCCATGAAAATCAAGATTATTTGAATAAACCTATTCCAACTAATCAATTATTTGAAGAAGATGAAGAAGAAGATGTGGAAGATGAGGATGAGGATCAAGACATGGAGCCAGAAACTCAAGAAGTTTCATTAAATAGAATACCCATAGAACATATCGATATCACTGCCAATCCAGATTCCAAGATGGTTTTTACTAATAATAACCTACTGATAAATAATATAGACGGATTGAATAACGTAGTGACATTAATGGATAATAATCTCAACATAAATATGGATTTAAATGATGCAAAACAACCTCCTATAATAAATATCAACGATACATCCACTACTACAAACACCGCTGCTGTTACTGAAGATTCTAATCCTATTGATGTCGTAACAACCAGCAAGAATACGAACCTTCCCATCACAATCCCATTGAAGACACGTGGAAGAAAACCTTCACCCTTCAATGATCCAAGTAAGATATTCATCTGTCCGTATTGTAACCGTCGTTTCAAAAGACAAGAACATTTGAAAAGACACAACAGATCATTACATATGGGAGAAAAGCCCTTTGACTGTCATATTTGTAACAAAAAGTTTAGCAGATCTGACAACTTGGCTCAACACATCAAAACCCATTCTCATTGAGTTCTTCTTCCAATGGAAAACAAAAAAAAAAAAAAGAAGCGAGGCCTTCAAGGTCATACAATGCAGGATCACGTGCTGCGCCCGACGCTTATGCGCTACGAACAACAAATATTCATACACCTCACTTAACTCCTCCATTTATACAAGCTTAATGACTATATGACGATATATATACATATATATACACTACACTAATATTACCTTTTATACACTTAAACTAATGGCTTTTTTTTAATTTATTTATTTCAATTTTTTTTTCATTTTACTTATAGTTTGTATTTTGTTACTAATAGCCCTTTTATCAGGGTTGATCGGAACCGCTTCCCGTATTAGGAATTTATCCCTAAGAGCATCATCTCCTGGCTATCACTTTTCACGAGCAGAGTACCCCCTGTTCAATTCCCGCTTTGAGCAATTAGCTGGCTTCGTTCGGCGTGATCATGTGCGGAGAATGTGCCCTAATAGGAAATTATCCGTTGTACGGACAAGCACCCGAGAATGTCTCAGTTGCCAATTCGGGGCGCCCCTGTCGGCGGCTGCCAATTCCAGATCTGTAAATGAATAAATAAATATATATATATATATATATACTTCATGTAATTCTATATAAGATTAATTACTACATTGCTTATATTTATGCCTATGGATATGTAGAGTATCCCCTGTAAGACATCTCCTAATACAGCTCGTCAGTCACGAGCTTACTAGAAAAAAAAATAAATTAAAAAGTAAGAAAAAAAAATAAAAAAAAAAAAAAAACGTTCCTTCTGCATTCCGCAGCTAATTCCTGTTTGGGACATATTCCACTTCGTTGGGCCTTCGTCGCCTTATAGGGATCTCTGTGTATTAAGTAGTAGCATTACCCGCGCACAGTTCTAGTGACACCTGGCAGGAGATATAAATAGATCTCTTATAGATCTCAAAAACAAGTAATGAACAGTAGACCTATTTCTGATAAGCTAGGTTCCATGACTATATCTTCCCACAGAAACAAGTTTATACCAACCACCTCGATGGTTTCTATTGCAGACAAGCTTATGATGGAGAAACGAGATGAGCTTGTAATGGAGAAGCAAGATGAGCTTGAAATAGAAGAAACTGATAAAATCGATTTGGATTTTGTTTCCCTAGCTAGAGATCAATACGGATGTAGGTTCTTACAGAAAAAATTGGAGTCGAATGGGAAGAATCAGTTGTTTAAAGACCAATTATTCGAAGAGTTGAAACCAATTCTATTGGATTTGATCATGGATCCATTCGGTAATTATTTAATTCAGAAATTGATTGTCTATTTAGATTCCAATCAAATTATAGATCTTTTGAATTTAATTCATTCGAATTTTGGAGCAATCTCTAGCAATCAATTCGGCACAAGGTCATTGCAAAAAGTCATAGATTCTGTGGATATTGATGATCCAGTTCAAACAGAATTACTTTTAATGGGGTTTAAAGAATATCTTTCTAATGATCAATTAATTAACTTGATCAATGATTTAAATGGCAATCATGTCATTCAGAAATTGATCTTTAAATTCAAAGATTCTATATTGAATTTGGATTTCTTGATAGATTCGATTTGTTTGGGAACAAATATTATAAAAATCTCCACTCACAAACATGGATGTTGTGTTTTACAGAAATTATTAAATCTAATACAATTATCACAATTTGAAAAAATTTCTATTCGGATTCTTTCTAATTTAATTGATTTAATTAATAATCAATTTGGTAATTATATTATCCAATTCATATTGAGTAAAAAATTTAATTGTTTAGAATTCCAAGTCATTCATGAAAAGATTTTAATAGAATTTTATCAAAACTTGTCTTTTCAATTCTATCAATTATCATGTTTAAAATTTTCTTCTAATGTCATTGAAAATTACATTAAAATATTGTTTACTTCTTGGACAAGTTCACAAGATAATATAATTCAATTATCTAATATTATTATAAAGATTATAGACTGTTTTACAATCAATTTAAATTCATTAATTAAAGATAATTATGGGAATTATACTTTACAAACTTTATTAGATATTAAACAATATTCAAGTCTATTAGCAACCAGTAATAATAAATATAATGTTCCTAATGATTTTCCATTCTTGAATTTGTTCAATTACAAAATTAATCATCTAATGTTGTTAACAAAGGAATTATTACCTTCAATTAAGGCAACTACTTATTTGAAAAAAATTAAATCGAAAATCAAAAATTATACTGAATTTATAGGAATTCCATTTAATGAATTTACTCAGGATTTGTCGAATTCAATTACTACATCGACTTTGTCGACACCTTTTTCAACTAAAAGACAAAGAACTTTTTCTTCAAATTCAAGTTTAATTCCTTCCAATATCACTTCTATTGATTCCACACCAATTAAAAATAGTGACGAAATAAATGAAACAAATTCTAAACATACAAGGTACTTCTCTTTACCTTCAAACAATTATTTTACTAAGAATAAATTAAATAACGTTCCGATGATAAATACAAATAATCATACTCGTAGTCTTTCCACTACGGTCGCAAGAAATACTAATGATTATTATCCTACTCTTCAAACCCCGAACTCCAGTCAATCTCAAATATCGAATGAAACTCCAATATCAAGCCAAACTCCACTCTCATCTATTCAGTCTACAGACTCCAAGCAATTACAATTACCGTTCCAATATCAACCTCAATCACAAACAAAATCTCAAGCTTATGTGGAACAATCTCAAAATCAAAACCAAATTTTAACTCCAAATCAACAGTTATCTACAGAAATCGTATCTCCATTAACTTTTAATCAGTATCAATTTTATTCAAATAATAATAACTTACACTTAAACACTTCTATGGATAATTCTTCAAATTTAACAACTACTAGTTTATCCTCAACTCCTTCAACTATTAATACTTCTTCTTCATTATCAAATTTTAATAATTTGATTCAAACTCCAATATCAATATTAAATTTACAGAACTTTCCAAATTTACAAAACAATTATTTGGCAAATTCAAATAATTATTCAAACCAATTTTTTCTCAATAATGGTAGTAATAGTAAACAAAATCAAACAATTCAAAATACATTAACTTTATTAGATCCAAATGATTCGGAGTTTACTTTACCAAAAAGATTTAGAAATAATTCTTTAGAAAATAATTTCCCCATATCTACAAATTCTCTGCATAATATTTTATCTATCCCTTCAAATCCATTTGAAGACAATTTATCAATATCTTCAAATGTTCTTTATTCTTCTTATCTACCAAAAAAAATAAAAACTTAAATAAAAACACCAAGAATAATAAAGATTCTTTTTTTTGATCTCATTTTTTTCAATTCTTACTTCAATTGTTTTATTTTCTCTAAACAATATTTTTCTTAAATTTTATTCTTCATTTCTTTATTTCTTCCAAACTCTATTTCAATATATATTTTTATCATTCTTCTTCTAACATACTACAACTTACCACCTTATTTCTTATTAGTTCGAAATTTTTTTGTGATATTTTTTTTTCTTTTTATTTGAAACCGCTTTAAATTTCACTTGGTATTATATTATTTGTCACATATTTCATTTATTTCTTTTTAAATGAATCAATTAATCTATATGGTAAAATGTTTAAAGTCAAACTCTTTAAATACATACTAGCTAAAAGATGATTGGTAAAATATCATGTATTAAATAAATAATTTTTTTTTTTCATATAACCCACATTCCTCAACAGGTATTTATATGTTGTTGCAGTACTTTGTTTTTCCACAAATATAACTTTAATAAAAAATTATAATATAGAAAATTATAATAAATAAAGCATCGCCAAAAGATAAACACAATTGTTTCGAAACATTGTGATATTATAAATCCCTATATATGCAGGATATAAATACAATTTAGCTTACTTGATTTATCAATATTATGAAACTCTATGATCTATATAGAATAATAATATGACCAGCGGTCGTACTGTTCAAAATATTGTTGCTCATAGTTTAATTCTTAGTTAAGTAATCTGTTTGAATAATTATTATATTATTATAAAAAATCTCCTTGCTTCTTTCGAAAGGGAATATATAATATATACAGGATATACAATGAACAGTTGTAAACTTTTGGGATATTTTCGTGGTAATTTATACTCCAAAAAATGGACAGATCCACCATCAACGAATTAATGGTCTGATATTAAAATAGAACCTATCACATCCTAATACCTTCTTAATATCACTACTTGGGTATTTTTAGTAGTGGGGCCACTTATGCTTAATGCATGTTAGATTATTTATTATATTAAGTTGTTATTAGTTGTTGTATAAAGCCACAATTACGACTAAATTCATACTTTATTAGCTGTTAACACAAACCCACGACTTATGACACATAATGTCACAGCTCTGACATAATATACTGTTTAGAAATAGTATGTGTGTATTGTGCATACAATATTATGTAGTAGCTGGCAGCTTTATTTCTCATCGTATAAATAGGTCCTACTTCTATAAAATTCTACATGTATTTATGCTTTTTTAAAATATGGAAGGACATTAATAAGAAGAAATATTACCTACAAGGTCCGATAGGGTGCGAGTTCATTGAAGCTATAAATCTGATAATATTGAAGTCACCTTACTGAAATTCCTAATCGAGGTATGTGTAGGATGTTTACTGCTAATAGTATGCACTATTAAGTTCTTTAACAGACCTAGTTGCTGGTAACTTTGGCAGGAAATTTGAAAAAAATTTCATTTGCACGATAATATAATTTAAGCTATATATTTACAATCTAATTTTTAAGGTACAATAAGGTTTTAAAGTACTCACAATTTCATTAATTTTTTTACTATTTTATCCTAGTACCATAGATGTATAATATTTTATATTACAACTAGTCTTTACAATAACCCTTTGGACTTGTTGGAATTACTTGCTTAAAAATATCGCTTTGTACGGTTTCGGAGAATATTTTGATGCAATTTTTTACATGATCAAAGTATCATACTTATGTGAGGATAAATTTAGACGAAAACAATTATATTAAATTATAAAATATTTAGCAAAATAGTATTGGACTATTTAAAGTAACCAAGAGTCATATTTACGGAAAATCTCCTGAAATAGTATATTTTGCTAGCCATAGAAATATCATACTTTTGCTGCCTGGCAGATTTAGAAAATTCATCTGTAACATAAATACAAAAGTACATTAAGCATGATAAGAATTAGAATTATAATTACTTTCACTGTAACGATTTTGTTGATGACGATTTGAATAATTGTACTGGTTTCCATTATTAGAGGTCGAACTATTAGAATTAGAGTGATAACGAGAGCTAGAATTTTTATTTCTATCATTATTTCCATTATTGGTATTATTAGTTGCATTATAATTTGTATGCCTATTTGAAGAGGTTTTTTTAGTTGGCTTTTTATCACGACTAGCACCAGTTGAATTATGTGCTGTAGTCTGTTTGAGAAATTGATCATATTTATTTTTGACATCTAATTCATAAATGCATGTGCCATTTAACTGATTACCAATAGTAAACCAGCCAGGCTTTCTATTATGATCTCTACCAAATATTTCTAATTTTCTAGCATGTGGACCTACCATTCTTTCAACTATGCCATATAGTTCGTCAGGCTTTCGACTTGTTTCTCGAGTGGTGGAAACAATAATATCGGTATCAATATTTTTATTCAACCACTTTGGTTGACCCTTTAATCCAACAAGTAAATGCTCCTTTGAATGGTTTAACCAATGCCCAGTACGACCAGTAACAATTGTACGTCCTAATTGATTAGTTTTAATCCATGCCATTTCATTTATCACCTTATATCCCCAATTGACCAATGATTCTTTGCCTAATTCAATGGCTCTACCAGTCACCCAAAGAAACAAAATGCCTTCATCCTGCAATTCATCCAGTGGCAATTCCAATAGTTCTATATCATTACAAGTACCGTATGGCAAATTCATGTGAATATTCCATGCAGGATCAGCAATTACAACAGAAAATTTACCTAGAATCTTGAAATCAAATTTTCTCACATCACAACAAATCCACTGAGACGGTAGCTTGTCTTTTGTATAATTTGAGCAACAGTTACCATGAATATAAAATGGGACCTTTCTTTGACTTAGAATTTGCTCATTCTCTTCAGCAATACTTTTGACATTTTTATTCATCAAACTTTCTGGAATATATTGCAAATAATGAATATATCTACATGTGTTTAATTTATGACAGGTATCTAGATATGAACAATCACCCAGCGAAATATCTGTCTGTGGTTTTAAGTTTGGCAAATAGTGTATTTTGTTTGAAATACATTTTAAAAATCCTGGTGACTCCAATTCACATTTATTAATTTTAGACCATTGAATTGATACAATTTTATTATTTACAATGTAAACTGATGTTGATAGCATAGACGAATGATTAGGATCTTTACAAGTGGAGATATATTCGGTTTTTAATATTGTCTTTTCTGATCTCTCTTTGCCCAATATGTTAGAACCTGTTTTGGTATTCAATTGGGTATTTAATCTATCTAATAAGTTTTTATTCCATGAACTTTCTGAAGCATCCTTTTTTGGCTCATCTAAAGCTTTCATCAACCTATCTAACAGACTTAGATCGCTATTCGCTATGCTATTTTTCCTACTTAATTCTGCTTCAATAAGTCTGGAATCTTCATGCAAATCTTTTTCATCTTGAGATGTTAATTTATGGTATAGTATCTTCAATGGGAATGTATCAATAAATTCTAAAAACTGATCCTCTGTTGATAGTGCAGTGTTTTCTTTAAAAAACAATGATCCTTCTGCTACATTAGAAATATTCATCAATTCCTTTGAAAATTCATTAAATGTTAGACTATTATCATACTTATCATTGTTCTCTGCAATTGGACCTTTTAAATTTCTAGCAACTTGGTTCTTTCTTTGAATAATGAATAAGGAAAATATATTATACAGTTGACCTGAAAGTGGAGCATTTATTAGTTGACTATTGTTTGTTATCAAAAAATGGATAAGATCTAGGTTTAATAGCATTTCTAATTAATGGACTAACGAATGTATTTATTAGTGTACTTTTATTTTTGCCTGCAAATCTCTTTTATTACAAATTCCCAGTATATGCTTTTTATGAGAATAATTATTTAAGTAAAACATACTCCGAAAACAAAAATATACTCTCATAGTGCCAAAAAAGAAATATATATATATATTAAATTAAAGCCAAATAATTCGATGCCACACCATTATATTTAGGATTTTTCGAGGTAATTAAATGAAAAAAAAATTGGATAGCTATTTTGTTGAAGTTGGCTCTCATAATGATCAACTCCCATCAAATCTCCTGCTTTGTAAATGAATATTAGAAAATTCTGAACTTTTTGATTACTTGAAGAAAATGATATATCTTTATTGATATATGTAGAAAAATACATATGTATTCTTAGATACTATAGCAATTTAAAATCAAGGGTAAGAATAGGCTATCACATTTTTTCTTATGTAGCTTTTCTTCTTCTATTGTTTGAATCTATTTAAAAATCATAAATCACAGAAGCTACAAGATTACCATGCCAATTTGCTACCTACCACTCTTTTTTGCAGTATTAATTATTGATAGGATGCAGTAGTCCGAAATTTTTAACCCAAATAACCTTAAGCTTATTTTGAGGTAAACTTGAAACTGATTTGAAACTAATGCAAAATATATTTATGAACACTTTTTCTTGGACGCTTTTAATAAATAGCTATATTCTGACTACATATTTCAAATAATATTATATACATTACACCTGAAGGCTCCTTTTATGTTCCTTTAAAAAGACAAGGGAATTGAGTAAAAATATTCTTTTCATTCATCTCTTTAAGGTATGTTTAACACTAACAGGTTTCAAAAATTATTCACATAATTATCTAAAAAAGAGATGCACAATTTCGACAGAATTTTGTCTAACTATAAAAATTTAGTTTGAATTTATTTTCTGCAGGATCTTGAGTTCGAATTTTATTACACTACAATTCTCTTGATCTGCATAAGCTCAGACCAGCTTTTTGAAATTTTATAGTGTGCTAAATAAAGAATATAAAATAGAATTTTATTCAATTTTCTATAAAGTTCTAAAAATTTAAGTATTATAACTGAATAAATAAAAATTTATACTATAATAATTTAGATGCCAAGATAAGTAACTCTTAATTCCTGACTTAGTACTTTACGCATCTTTTCTTTACATATTTTTTCAGAAAATGTAAAATTCAATAATATCTCGGATCTATTAAAAAAAAATTTAAACCTAAATGAGTCTAAAATTAAAGAAAAGGGGATCCAATTAAACTCAATGCTAAAAGAGGATCAACTGAAGAATATAGTAAGATGGTTATTTATTGCTTTAGTAATTAACATTGTTTGGAAAATAACAGGAAAAAAGTTACTTCAATCTCTTATCCTAAGAATATTTTACTTCTTATTTGTTAGCGATGATCCACATGGAATTAAATGGTGGCAACATTACCCTTACCTAGAGAGAATAGTTTGGAAAATGGTAGATATGCTAGGTGTATAATTTAATTTCACTTAGTATCTCATATTAATCATGGATCTTTGATATTTGAACATGGCACGATAATTTTATATACCATTCCTATGCGATTTTTCTTTAATGAGAGTCTTTGCAATTGTAAATATACTGTTCAATTATTTACAACTTTTATTTTGATGTTATTGATTTAAATGTAGGTAAATTAATATACACATACATATATAAATATATATTATATAGAAGTTGGAAATAGTCTATTTTTGAAAGCATTTTCTCAAATGTCTTTTTCCAATTCAATATCTCCAATGGCCCAGATTTCTTTTTCATCTTCAAATCTGTCACTGAACATAGCTTCTGCATCACCACCAGCTGCGATTCTTTCTCTTTCAACACTACCTAATCTTTTACCTACTCTCTTGGTGTAATCACCTATTGATCTCAATTGTACCGGAACACCAGTTATAGTCTCAATATTTGAACCGTTCTTCGAGATTTTGTCAAACCATTCATTAAATGATGACATATCTTCCTCCTCAACCAATCTGAACATAGCTAAATAAGCTTTTTCAGCTGCTAATTTGACTGGGATGATTGTTGCACGAATACAAGTAAATACCGAAACACCTAAAACATCATAATATGGCTTGATACATTCTTCATACTTGAATCTAGATAGGGTTCTAACAATTACGATAGCTAATCTTCTAGTTTCAGGGGAGTGATCTGCGTTTTCTAATATTTGAATACCCAACTCATTAACTAATCTTTCAATGTTACTGGTACCAATTTCAAAGGATTTTTCAGATAAAATCTTAGACATTGGAGATTTTGTTTCACCTTCTAATAATAGCATTTTACCTGCAGCCATCAAACCATTTCTACTGATATATAGTTCGTTAGATTGAATAGCTGCGATAATGAAGTCAACAAACTGATCTCTCAAATCAGTGTTAAAAATATGAGAAGGGGCATCCTTTAAAAATGAATTCAACGTCAATATGGCAAATCTTGCATTATCACCAGTTAATGAGCTGTTTAATACCTTATCTGTTAAAATATGCTTAGCTTCATCAACTGATAAAAGCTCTGATAGAGAACCAATCAATTTAGCGTATGCAACAGCTAAACTATCACTACTTGAAAAGAATTCTTCTTCAACTAAGTTAATTATAGCTGCTTTAGAATTCTCATTCAATTTAGAACCTGCCTTGATAATAACTTCCAATAAGGCATTTGACATTGCAGTTTTAATACCATCATTTGCTGCTTGTTTGGTACCTGTAACTAATTCAATAACTAAAGGATCTACTCTTGGTTGATACTCGATCAAAGTACCAAGAGCTTTAGCAGCACGTAGACGTAATATTTCATGAGTTGGATCGGATAAAGATTTAACAAAAGTTCTTTGTAATTGGGGAATAAATGGTCTTAAAAATTGTGGAATCTTACTAAACAAAATATTCAATGCATATAAGATAGCAGCTTTAATATGACCGCCAAATCTTTCACCAACAACACGAATTAATGGACCAGTAATAACACTTACAAATGGTTTTAGGTTAGCTGCTGGTGTCTTAGAGACAATATCCGCAATAGCTAAAGCAGATGCTTCACGCTCGTCATTTGAACCATACAATAAACCATGTAAAAATATAGGTAAAATACAACCCGGACCTCTAGGTAAAGCAAATGCGGCGATATCTGTTCCTTCCTTACCAGTTAAGTGTAACGCCTGTTTAGTTGGAATTACTAGCTTTTCTAGCATTGATTTGTCTTGCTTCTTAATTAGAACAGATAGAGTTTTAAAGGCCCCATTAACGATTGTTGGATCTTCATGATCTAATGATGGGATTTCACGAGAAACCAAATCAGGTGTGTAAATGTCATAATCTAATGTAGTATATTCAAAAAAGTTGGGTAAACGGTTTAAAATAACCACACGCTTTTCCAGATTCTCGCTCTTTAATAATGACATTATTTGTTGTAATAATGGATGCAAACCTTCGTTGTCGTTCACTGATAATAATACTTTATCAAAACTTTGTTCTAATGACTCTCTATTTTCAGTGGAGATATCCTTAATAATTAAACTATCAACTAATGAGTTGATAATTGTAGATAATCTTCTGTATAATGCAGATCCAGCCACTTCTGCTAAGGAGCCCAGAGCAGAAGCTCTAAATCCATCAATTGGCTGAGTCAATAAGGTAGGTATTAAAATTGGGAAAATTACTTCTGATTTTGTCGCCATAATTTCTTGTAAACCCAATAATGCATTCTCTGAGTTTTCCGAAGACTTTAGGATGTTTAATAAATATGGTAGAATTTCGTCTACAGCAACCTTACCAACTACATTTTGGTACACATCAAATACAGAAGCTGCTGATTGTCTGACAGCTTCGCTACCATCAATTAATGTGGTACGGATGATATTAACAATAATAGATTGATATTGTTCCAATGATTCCGCAGAAGAAGGTTCAATTAAAGCGGTTAATGCAATACAAATACCTTGTCTAGAGTTAGAATCATCGGAAGAGTTCACATTTTCCTCTAAAGTTGGCAATAATTGAGACATAGCATTACTACCAACACGACGAACTAGATCACCCAAAGTTTGAGCAGCAATATTACGTAATGTAACTGAAGTTGAACCCAGCTTGGAAACAATCATACCAGTTAAAGTGGGTAAAATCTCCTTTATAGTACGAGGTGTATTAGGAACCAATGCCTTCCAAATATCAACAGTATTAGCTCTGACAATACCAGAAGTATCATTTCTACAGACAAATAAGGCAGCAAGGATTTTATCACGACGTTCTTGACCCAAAATCTCAACCATCTTTTTAGTAACTTCACCGCTGTATTCAGATTCTTCGTCGAATTCATTTTTGGAGGAAATACCGGTAACTTGGAATAACAAATCACCTGTTAATTGAACCGAAGATAGACGAATACGTTCATTTTCATTGAACATACCTTGTTCCAATTCAGGTAATAATAAATCAATGGCCTTTGTAGCGTAATTTCTAACGATTAATTTACCAGCCTTTAGAGCCGTCTCACGTATGCTTTCATCAGTATCAGCCAAACCAGCTAAAATGGGCTGGATAGTCTGATTAATATAAGGCGCAAATTGAGTACCAAAACAGACTGGCAAGAAAAGTAATAATGGCATGAAACCTTCCCTCACATACGCACGAAAGTTTGTGACACCAGATAGAATAGATGGTAACAATTCTTCCAATTTTGAAACACCTAAACCACTAATAACTTCCGCTAGAGCTTGAGCAGACCCTAGACGGTCGCCTGATCTGTTATCATCCTCTAATGTAGCAAACAGACTTGGAATCAAATCAGGGAATTGAGCTTCACCTAATCTTTCCACAAGAGCACCTAATGCACGTGCTGCAGTTGCCCTAGTACTTGGCACAGGATCGACCATTGCAATCTCTACTTCATCGATTAATTGTTGCAAGTAAGGAATTAAATCCTTTGAATCAACCAAAATAGCCATATTACCGACAATCTTACATGCTTTCCTCTTAGTATTAGCAGATCTTTCATGCATACCACGATGAATGACGTGAATAATCAATGCCAGAGATGGACCGTCAATATAATGAACAAATTGAGTTTGAATTAAGGAATCTAAGGCTTCTTCAGTATAATTTGTTGGGTCACCAATAGCTTTAATCAATGCTGGAACTAATTTTTGAATTTCTGGATTTCTAATGACTTCACCAAAACGCTTTAGTGACTCATCAGCAGATTTACGAACTTCTTTATGGGAATCATTCAAAACACCAACAATTTCTGGAATAATGGTTGCTAAGGAGTTTGATAGCTGAGTAGGGTCCAAGTAGGCCATATTACCTAACAATTCGACGGAGCCCCTCTTTGTTCTCCAGGAGATTTCGTCCAAGTTTGAAACTGCAACAGGAATCAATTTTTTGATACCAAAACTTGTAGTATGAGCCATAATAGCTTTAGTTGCTTCAGCTGTAGCGTGTCTAACATCTGGTACTGAATCACCTAGGTTTTTTAAAATATTCGGTAAAACCTCAATAACATATGGCTCGAAAAATTTACCTAAAGACTTTGACAAATATTCAAAGGCATACGCAACAGATTCACGCCTAATGGCCTCCTTTTTATCTTCAGCAGCTTCGATCAAATTACGAATGATATCAAAATCAGATAATGCAGAAATACCATAACCTTGAACTAGACCAGCAATACCCCAAGCAGCACCCTTACGAATTGATTTTGGAATAGTAGGATTTAAAAGTTTATCCATTAGAGTGTTAATATAGGATTCAACGTCCTTACTAAACATCTTTACCAATGGAGATAAACATTGAGAAACGGCTTGCTGAACGTCAGATGATGGGGTATCTAATGTATTTAATAATCTTTCAACAATAGTAGTAATTCTTGCATCACCTTTAGGTAAATGTGTAGCTAATGAACCATAAAGGATAATAACATTTTCTTTAATTGCTGCATCTTGGTATGCCGTCAATGACTCTTCGAATACCGGAATCAATTCTTCAACCTTCTTAGCACCATGTTCCGTAATGATTTCTACACCTGCTTCCTTCATTTCTTGTCTTACCAATAAGTTTCTATCACCCAAAGCTCCATCTTCAATGAGGAACCTGATAACAGAGATAATAGTATCTCCTTCCTCAGTAAAAACATCAGATAATTCTCTTAAAGCAATTGCTATTGTGCTTCTTGCTTCCCAAGGATCCTCACGCTCAGCAGCAGTTGTTATAACCAAACCATATTCATCCAGCATATCTTCTAAAGGTTGAGCTTTTTCTTTATAAAAGCTAATTAGTAACTTTAAGTAAGAATCCAAAGCATGTAAATTTGTCTCTTTAAGATGTAAGACAGAAGCAGCAAAAGCTCTAGCTGCAAACAAACGTAAACCACTATCAGATTGCTTAAAGAAATTTAATAAATTAGATGGCAATTCATCTGTAATTTCAAACTTGCTAAAATCCCAAATAAAATTTGCAGTTTCTCTATTAGATTCTTCTGAATCAAATCGGCAAATATAAATTTCTGGAGAAAAGTTCATGAATGGTTCCAGTTCAAATTCACCATCTATAGCTTCCAAAATGGTTGCACGAACGAATGGGTTTGGTGATAGTATTGAAGATAAAATTACAGTAAGATCTTCGGAAGTTGGAGCTGTTGAGATTGATTGAGATAAGGAATTAAAACACTCTTTAGCCATCTTGGCTTGAGAGGGTAAAGCCAGTAGAGAGAATAAAACTGTCAAGATTGGAACTCTTGGAATTGAAGGATCTTCGAAAACTTCAGCATGAACAGCGACAATCTCCATTGCTAGCATTAAATGTTCTTCATTTTTATCTTCTTCAACAAAATCACTTCTAGAAATTGGCTTATCAGCATTGCTAATAGCAGCTTTTTTACCTTCTTCCAAAACAACAATTAATAATGGTAACAAATAAGTCAAACTTAATGCATCTAATGGCTTTCTATCTGCAATGAACTTTACTTTGAAAAGGATTCTGGTGAGTAATTCCGATATTGGCTCTTGGGTAAAGTTATCTGGTATATGGTTCACATTATGAACACGAAGAGTAGCCAAACCAATAAAAAATCTTGTTTTTTCTAATCTGGAAGACATATTCTTTGAAAGGTTTAGAAAAGTATCAATAGCTTGAGTGTCAATTAAATGAAATGAATTAGAAGTTTGGGTCAACTTTAATAAAGCATTTACAGCAACCGGATACCAAATTTCAGCACCATTACTAGCTAGTGTAGCATCATTACTTAAAATGTCGATAATATTAATAGAACGGAATAAAGATAACTGTAATTTTGTGATTCTAGTTCTAATTTGTGATTCTTTTTCTAATTGAGCATTAACCAATATTTGCTCTTCTTTTGATAGTTTTTTAACATTTTTCTTTGCTTGCTCTTTTCTAATACTCTGTTCCCATTTCAAAGTTTCGTAATCCTTACGGTTTTTATCAGATAATTTTTTAGCAATATCTTTGTCTAATACATTGATTACTAATTCACCTTCCAATCCTGACCAAATCTGTAAATCTTCTGCTGTAATATGGAATAATTCCTCCGTATTAAGATCTCTATTTATCAAATCAGTAATTAATGGTGCCATAACTGTTGGGTTAATGAATGTTGCATAAGAAGCAGCTTTACTGGCACAATAGTATATTTCTGTTTTAGTCATGTTTTTGTCTAACATAATGGAAGAAATACGTTCCACTAGCTCAGTTGAATGATCCTTAATAATGTTGAATGGATCTAAACCAGCAGACAAGGCTAAACTAGCCCATCCATTTTTCAAACGGAAGAATTTGCTTTGAGCGACAATTAAATTACGAATTAAAATCTTAGAGAGAATTTCCTTATTCTCAAGTGGTTGACTAATAGCGTCAAAAACAGATGAAATATAACTGTACGAAGTAGTGTTCTCGGTTGTATCCTCAATAATAGTGTTAATTTTTTCCTCTAAAGAGCTAATGATACTGAACCCAATTATGCTTGGATAAATGCTAAATAACTGTTTTAATAATTGAACTGCTAATAAACGCTCTTCAGAGGATAAGACAGTAGATAAAGTTAACTCCAAAAATGAAACACCCAAAGTGGTTGAAGGTAAAGATTCAAAAATAAGGCCAATAGCTTTTTGAATTTGTTCTATTTTTAAAACGTTAATACGATTTATAAATTGGAAAGAAGACAAATTTGCTCGCTGATTTGTTTTAGGATGATGTGATAAAGTATCTTTAATAAAATCTAAGCACTCAGCCGAGAAGGTGCATAAAATATCTGTTGTTGCATATTCAGAACACTCTAGGAAACATTGATTCCAAATTTTTTTCAAGACTGGCTTTTTTTCCTTCAGACCATCGCTGATAACTTTATTGATATTTTCGATCTGTTCATTTAAAAGAAAGTAATGTTTAAAGAAGGCCAATAACATAGCATCCAAGGCAATTTCATTAGATTCTTTTGAAACATAGGCTGATAAATTATTCACCAATTTTTTCGAAAGATCATTATCTATTATAGGCACATTAACCAAAATCTTTGAAGCATTTGTCTTGTAATCAGCATTCAAATTAGATTTTATGTTTTTAAATATTTCATCTACGAATTTGCTTAAGCATTTTAAATCGGTATTTTTTGGATCACAGGAGTTCAATAGCATAATTACTGAGTTTAACGATGCGTTTCTTACTACTTCTTTGGTACTTTTCAATGAGGTAAATGACTGAGACATAAGTTTAGAAGATGAATAGATTTCGATCAAATCAATCTTAGAAGCGTTTATAGCATGATAAAATTCGGTTGACATGCTAAAGGCCAATTCTGGGGCCCTTAGATTAGCTTTTTCAAGGTTTGGAATAAAATGCTTCTTAAATAAATCTAGAGTAACAAATTCATTAATAAATGGCGATAAACCAGTAGCCAAACAGTAAGTGGATGGCGGATTTTTGCCTAAGATGACTTCCTTACCAACAAAAACACAAGCTTTCTCTGAATAATTTACTCTGAGAATGTTGTTTAAAACTGGTTGCTGAGAAAATAATTGGAGAGTTGATTGAGTTAAAGAACCCAAGATGATCAAAATACCAGATACTGGTAATGAAAGCTTAGTATAATCCTCAAGAACAGTTTTACATATAAAGTTCATATAATGTTCAGCAGTATCCTTATTATTTCTAAAAACAGATACAAAGGTCTTAATATTAGATTGTAATACGCTATGACG
Organism: Henningerozyma blattae CBS 6284; assembly: GCF_000315915.1. Taxonomy (NCBI): domain Eukaryota; kingdom Fungi; phylum Ascomycota; class Saccharomycetes; order Saccharomycetales; family Saccharomycetaceae; genus Henningerozyma; species Henningerozyma blattae. The sequence continues at coordinate 103,233 of NC_020190.1, forward strand.
AATTCTCCTCCTATGTTGGTTTTGTTTTTCGAGAGTCTTCCTTGAATGCTCATGGTTATCAATAGAGATTTCAATTGCTGCAGATGTGCAAATTTGCGACTGTAATAATTTTACAGCATTTTCCTCAAAAATAGTTATATCTTTACTTGCGTATTTCCAGAATGCGTCAATCCATTCCAAAATATTTAAATAATCAGAAACAGCTTTCGTACCTGGCTTCTTTATCACTTGTTCAGAAATGAAATGAATGTACTTTTCTAAAAAGGCTGGTTGCAATTGTAAAATCTCAAGGAAAATAGAAATAACCAATTTTTTGGACTTATAATCTTGGTATATAGTAAACGTCTTCAACAAGACAACAGAAACACGTGCCAGATCAGAATCAGAAAGTTTTTTGTCCTTAATTAATTCTAAAATATTAGCTAAATAAGGGGATCTATTAGAAACCAATGAATCATTGCATGTCTTTTCTAATTCTGGCGCCAACACTTCCCAGGAAACCACCACTTCAGCAGTTGACATCTCGAAATTATTCTCAACGATAAACGAGTTTGGATTTCTTAGAAAGATTGGCTTTTTGTATTAAATGTACAAAAGAAAAAGAGTTAAAAAAAGATTAACAGAGCTATTTTTAATAAAATAATAAAATGAATCTTATTACTTTGTTGGCTGCTACCAAGTATGAATTTTCAGTGATGAACCGAGTTTTCAGATTCGAAAATCTTCGGTTAAAGCTCTGCTCGGAATTTTCAAACCCTACAAAGAAAATATTAAAAATTTCGACGACTACAAAATTTTTGAAAAGAGAACTATAAAAGGAAGACATTTTTTACTTTCGGGTTCGAATTGACTAAAAAAAAATTTCTTTTAGTTAAAAATTAGAAAATCTTCATCAACTATAACAGTCGATGAGGAGAGGTTTTAGTTTCATTAAACATCCGTGCCCTAATCAGGCGGAAGTCACCCTAGATTTAAGTGAATGCTTGCATTCTAGTTTATCATGGGTCGATGTGGATTGTGCCGTGGCCGTTTCACCACCTTTATAGCGGTGCTTTGACTAGCAAAAACTGAGGCTGTATTATCTTTTGTAGTTTTGGACTTGTAAATAATTTTAGTTAATTGTCTTAGCATCTTCTGCTGAGGTATCATAGATACTTGAGCATACTATCATATGAGAGATAAGCATTAAACCGGTGCCTACGTAAATAATATATGAAAATTGACATATATACGATTGAGTCAATTTAATTTCTCTTTTTACCAAAGAACGAGAATCCTCCTGCATTCTTTGCGTTATCTTTCTTTGATTTAGGATTTGATGAGGGGGGTAGTGGAGGCATTACACCTGGGTTCATTAAAACAGCAGTAGAAGTTGCTGGAATGTTGCTAGAAATGTTACTATGCCTAGAGTTACCTTTCTTATTTTGTGAAGGATTCTTAATATTTCTTTCAAAGTTCTTCATGCTAGTAGGTGTCTTTGGAGAAGGTATCTGTGTGGATAATCTAGGTGATCCTCTTCGACCTGCTTCTGTAGACATATTTGACATCATGGACAAGCTAGCGCTTGAGGATTCAGGTGAGATTGATTTGGTGTTCGATAATGCTCTCATTCTAAAGTTTTCACCTTTACTTTGGAGGTAGTTGCTGTCCCGATTATCATCAATCTGCCCGAGTTCGAAAGATATTCTTTTTCTCATGGCTTTTAGTAGCTTAGAAATCTCAATTGCATTTAAACAACGTACAATCAACTTTACATCATTGACTAACACAGCTGTGCGATAAATAGATTTCATTATATAGTCAACGGGCGGTAAAGCATTTGGGGAAGTTAAATTCTCGATCGTTGGAATATTTAAATCTAAATGAGCGATATCCTCTCTTGATGCTCTGCCAGAACCTCCTGTTGAAGTAGTTTGCTTTCCACGAGTGGATGGATTTTTTGATGGACTAGTATTACCGGACTGGATCTTGAACAACGGATCAACGGAGTCGTCTAATGCATGACCTTCAACTACTTTGCGTCTCATTTTACTCATAGACAACACGCCCAATTCTGAGTCAAATTCATCAGAATCAGATTGCGATGAGGAATATTCATCTGCAGGTAATTGCATAGTTTGCCTCGATTCGTTCTTTTGATAAACATTAATGCTTTTATCAATAAATAAATCATCCATTTCAGACAAATTACATAGTTTAGCTTGTTCTAATTGTTCCTTTAAATCATCAGGGATTCCACCTTCTGCTGGAAATCCTTTAGGATCAATTGCGCCTGACGTTTGTCTACTACCTGAAACTCCTGATACACCTGAGTCATTCATATGTAATTGAGAATTCGAAAGTTTTAATGTTATATCTGACATACCAGTATCATCATTCATCGGATCCACAGTCAAATGAGAAGTATTTCCCATATCATCAATAGAATCTCCACTTTGAGCTTTCAACCCTTTTTGAGTGTCAAAAAAATCAATTTCCTTGTTCAAACTGGATTTCTTCTTTACTTTAGAATTGAAACCTGTAAATGATTCTCTAGGTGTTTGAGTAGGAAAGCTAAACGATCCAATAGAGTTATGACTGTCCCTTGGTCCACCAGCAAAAACAGTTGGTACATAATTTACAAAGGAAGTAGCATTTGAAACTCTTGGAGAAAATTTTTCATTGATATCACCTTCACCACTTTCTGTTGTACTCAAAGAATAACCTCTTGACATTTTTTTAATAATTTCAGCATCAAAAAAGCCATTTTCAATATCTTCTAAAGAGTTTTTCAACTTAATCAAATCACAATATACATCCACACTCATTAGATAATTGTTCATTGTAGTTAAATCTTCCTCAAAATGCCGAGAGACCTTAGAATGGAATAATTCTATCATAGAATCGCATGTAATGAACAGACTCTCTTCTTTTCTACCAATAATGGCATATAAAACTTCGGTAACTAATGTGAAAAGTAATGGAATTTCATAAATTTTGGACATAACTAATAAATTCAAAACTACTGGGGCTAGCATCCATTTACCATTGACTTGCCCAGTGAAGAAAAATTCAGCAAACGCACTAATAGTTTCTGTAGACCATGGCATATAAAGAGACCTTGGCGTCAATAATGGTTCAAACTCAAGAACAAAACTTGAAGGACCATTATCAGCACTGTCAGCAGTTGAGGTGATTGACGGCCTGTGAAAATCTCCATGGGTAAAACCTCGTGAAAAACTATTATTTCTTGATGAATTAGCGATGCTCGTTTTAGCAGATGAACGTCGATGATGCAATGGGGTTGTATTTGGTGAACAATTTTCATATTCAGTGTCCTTTTCTAATAATGGAAGGGGAGGAGTAATTGGAAGGCTATCAGGACTTTTTAATTCTGGTAAACTCAAACAACGATTTGTTGAAGATCTTCTAGATGATAAAGGGCTGCTCTTGTTTGAATACACAAACTCTGCAAATGAGTTTCTTCTTCTAGAAAAAAATGATGGAAGATCATGAGGAATAGGAGGTAATGGCTCATTAGGTATATCTGGCTGAGGCGGTAAAACAATGTTTAAAATGCCAAGAATAGACGAATGAACACTACCACCTCCAGTAGGTGGTGGATATAATGAATTACCCATTCTATCTGAAGTAGAGCTTACAAACGAAATAGAGCTTCCTTGAGATGCTACTGAAGCTTTCCTGGAGTTATGTGTACTTGAAGAAAATCGAAGGGCAACATGGTTTCGAATGTCATCAATACCTGTTGGTGAAGGATTTGGATGAGACGCACGACGCGCTGGCTCTATATTTTTTGAATTAGTCAAATCGGCTGGTGACATCACAGCAACTGAAGATCTTCTCTTTTCCTTATTGAAGTTAAATTTTTCTGGCAAAGTATGTGGGTTGGAGGTAGTACCATCCTTTTCTTGAAAGGGCACCCTAAATACCATTCCATTAGATGAACTAGTCACAGAGAGTTCATCTGACTTAGACCTCATTTTACTGCTATGTTTACGACCGGGGGAATGTGCAGCTGAAATTTTCTTGTAAGGATTATTTGAAGCAGTATTTGATGATCTAGTAAGTGGGGAAGCTACAGGATCATCATAATCATTATACCCGATTATATGCGATAAGGGACACTCATCAGAGGATACATTATCATATGCAATTGGAGATGCAGTGAGAGAATGATTTCTTTTTGATTCATCTGCTGCTGTTAATTGGATGCCAGGTACGCTTTGTTTTCGCATATTATTAAAATGATTGCTTAGTGATGAAGCGGAAGAAACGTCAGATGGTTTTCTTGAAGGTGCCGAAGTGGGCCCAGGAGAATTTCTTGGGGAAGGATTAACTGGGTTAGACGATAACCTAGCAGCATCATATTCCGCACATGCTCTTGAATAACCCTGTGATAATAACATATCAAAATAACGTCCCCATCGTTTACGTAATAGGTACATCGGAACACCAATGGAATCACCTTCATCTGTAATTATTTCAAAATCAGACAATGAACCGCCGAATATTTCCCAGGCATCTTTACCAAGGACCATTGCATATGATGGGAATATTGACCTAATTGTTGCTGTTTCTTTAGGCGGAGCAATATAACGAATGTAACTTTCAAATTGTGAAGTAGCAGTTGATGCAAAGCTTAATTTTCTAAACACTTGTGGGTCATCTTCCTTCAGTGATCGTTCATTTTCTTTAAAATTTTGATGTGTTGTTATATTTGGCCCCGATTTCCTAAGTGGTGGGACTTGTGGCTGTTTTGCTATGTTATACATATTAGATGTGCTTAGCACAGGTAATGGAAAGGTTGAAATAAAATCAAAACGTTGAACTGTTGGCAGATGTTTGTCATCCTCTTTTGTACCTAATAAAATACCTTGAAAATGTGATTGCCAAACAAATAATCTCCAAAATCTATGTTTTGAAATTTCATAATCGGAGCATTGAATACTTAATTTCGTACATTTACCTGTATGAATATCATAATTGAAACAATGGAAATTTGATGCTTGTCCATTTGGAAAAAACCCGGCTGAAATAATATTGTAGCCAAAATGATCACCTGTTGGGAATAAAAGGTTATAAGGAGCTTCAGTATTCTCAATAGTATCACTTTTCTGGACAATCGAAGCTAATCTCATACCTTTTGAATCTGGTAATAGTGGCAAGGCTACAAAAGGTGACCTAAGGTTTGTCGTTGTTTTAACCGGATCGAGCTTTTTATTATGTAATGAATGTGAATGAGACGTATGTGGATGCTTATGGGGTAAATGAGTCGAATGTGGATATGTCTGAGAATGTGTAGATGATGATGTGGATGAATTATCTTGATTTTTAAGTGATACCAAATCGGAATTTGAATTTGAGTTATTAAACTTGGCATAAGGAGAGTAAAATGCTATTGCGGGGATGTTAGCTTCATTTTTTTCCACTAGAATAGAAAAATTAGCTGTTGGGGATAGTGAAACTACTTGGTTATCAATATTTGTTTTGACTTTATCTCTATATTTCGTGTTGAAATCTACTTCCCAACAATTATGAGATAAATTAAATATATCGATGGAATTTACATTCTCATCATCTTTATTTAAACCTCCTACGATGATTAGTTTTGTATCTCTTATTTCGTCATTTTCATTTTTAACATGCATTGAATGAGCAAACCTTTCTGTAATTCTGGAATCCATACTTAATAGAGTCCATACTTTTGTCTCTAAATCTAACTTCCAAAGAGTATTTGTTGGAGTTAACTCATAAGAACTATTCGGATTAACGATTAAACCACCAAACATGTAAAGTGAGGAGTTTGTATAACATAAAGAGTGATAAAAACGTTCTCTTAACATCACAGTCCCATTACTTTTATAATAATCTGTGTTATTAGCTCTTTTTTTAATCATCTCTAATGACTCGTGATTGATAGATGTTTCGACTCTTTGCCAAGATCTCGAAATTAAATCTAAGAAGAATAATTCAGAGCTGATCCAATCTGCCAAGGTTTTAAAAGAAATAGCACCTGTTGATTCTTTTGCAAAATACATGATAATTTCTTTTTGGACTTGAGCCAAATTGATTTCATTTAAATTTAAGGGGATGGTTAAACCACCATGTACAAATATGTCAGATCTTGATAACTCAACAGCAGCCCCAGTACGGCAATCTAGTTTAAGTTTTCTCTTCACTGACTCATCTAAATTGACAGAGTTTTCAGGTAATGAAGGAAGGTCTAGAGTGTAACAGTTGCAGGAAGAGGGCTGTAAGATATGCATTTTTTTCAAGGGAATTTCTTTGAACTTTTAATGTGACTTTGAAGGTTTGAGCGTTAAAGGATAATATATCTATATGAACAAATTTGAAGAAAGGTAAAATAAAGTCAATACGGGATATGATCAAAAAAAGGAAATAAAAAAATAAAACGATACTCAGTCTAATTCATATGACAGGAATAGATCAATACTGAATAGAAATAGAAATGCAAAAATAAAATTGGTTTAAACGAAAGAAGAAAACTCTGTAAAACTTGTAAAAGAGAATGTAGTCTATCAATAATTCTAACTCTAATCTTGAATGAATTAGGCTTTTTATATGGAGAGCTAGCAAAAAAACGGTAAGTAATAAACCAAGTTTTATCGTTGTTTTAAACCACTAATTATGAGTGAGTCTTGATCTAACTCTTACGGGAATTTTTTTCTATTTCTCCTAAAATATATCCTTTAACCAGGATCTAGTGATTATATTCCAAATTTCAATTTATACTCCAGTTCGTTTTTCTTAATATCTCCCAAAGATTGCCATTAACATCACCTTCGTTCGAATCCACGTTGACCCAAAAAAAAAGTCAGTTGTTGGAAAATATAATTTAAGGTTCTGCCGCAAATAGTAAAGAATAGGCACTATTTGAATTATATAGTAACGACAAACTAGGAGTTATCAAGGACAATATATGCAACCAATTATTCAGTCTTATTGAAGGGATATATTGATAGGATTTTTCTCCAATTATAAGGTGACAACATATGAGTTGGCGAAGTATGAGTTATGCAGATAATAGTTATTTGTGGCGAAAGTTCGACTAGTTATAGAAATTAATGTATGTAGGAAAATATACAGAACAATACATAATCATTAAAATTTGTGTTGTGGAGAAACCCAATGTTTTTGTAACAGCTAATGAATTGCTTGGTTCGATTATCCTCGTTGTAATAGTCTTACAGAATGGTGGCCAGCCAAGATAAACCGAATAAACACAAACCTAAGGGGTAAACATGAATAAAGCTTCTACTATTAGATACTAAGGTTGCTGCTGTTACTGACCATAATGTAGCAATACCTGTTAAAACAAGCTTCAAAATCATCAGTACTCTTACCGATATGGTAGGATTCTTGATAGGCTTGAAACATAGTGGCAGTATAACTTGAGTGAGGCATGATTGGATAACTTGAGGGAAAATACAATAGCCAACTACAGATATGTACGAAACTAATGAGACTGAATCGTAAGGCTTCGTTAATCTTAAATGTAACGCCATGATAATCAATACAGACCAACATGATACAAATAGACTTGAAAATAATGAATGAGCATGAGAAACTGCTAAGGAATAAGATATAATGAATAATAGAGGGGCCCATAAATCACAATGAGCTGCGATATCTTGAACGTTATTAGTTTGTTGCGATGACCCTTGAGTTAATGATCTACCGGTAGGGAAATGTGGATAAACTACTTGTCTCAATCTGAAATTAATATTCAACAAATCACGCTTTAAGGTTTGCAGAATTGTTTCGTCTAAGGTACCTCTTAGTGGAGCAGATAAATTTGTTGGATTATTCATCCCAAGATTACTATTGTCCATTCCGCCGATGGAGTCCATATTACCGGAGGGAATATCCATTGGCATGCCTCCTCTTGAATTTACTGGCTCAGGATCAATAATGTCTGGTTCAATAAATGCATCGGTGTCCGGTATATTAGAGGCCATTTTAATTTTTCTTAAATCACCTTATTCAATATTAATTGTTTCAAATTTATTAATTCGAACTCTTTCAATAGTTCTCTGTAGTACTGAACTAATTAGAAAGTTCCCCTTTTTCAGTTTCAACGATCAATAGCTGCTGTGACCTGTATTCTTTGATGCTAATTTAGCCCTTTATAAATAATAAATACCTTCCAGTTAGGTGTCACTATAGCCTCTTTTTATTTTTTCATTTCATAGACAATTTCCCCTTTGACATTAGGCGAGGGTAACCGCGTAGTGGTCGCTAGAAAAAGATATTAAGAATACATACTTCAGACTCGTTTATTACAACAAAGAGTGCTTGAAATGCTGAATGCTCGTTAAAATACATAGAAAATGACTGAAATATATGACTTAATATGAATTATAGTTTCTAGACAAACAATAAAACGAACATATGTGCTAAAAATTTTTAAAACCCAAATCAAAATTTCAACCGTAGTAGTAGGATTATGTTTTAGCTTTGGTTACTACCTCCTTTACAAAAGTATTATATTCCCAAGTTATTCCCCAATCTTAATGACTCACATCGGTGAATATTTAAAATATAGAAGTGAGAGGGGGGAAAAGGATGATAGTATCTATAATTTTGGAAGATACCAAAAACAATCAATAATGAAGAAATAATGAACTTATAGAATATTAATCTATCTTTTGCTTTATGGCAACCTTTTTTCCTTCTAAAGTTAAAGATCCTCCAAAAGAAATTAAATAGTAACATATTAAAAAGTAATTTATACTCTTTGAATATGCTTTGAATAAGGCATAAGATACATTTTCAAATTTTATAAGTTGTGCTATTATAGATTTACTAGAGGAAAAATATTAAATTCTTTTGACTTGAGTAAATCAATAAAGAAAGAATAGCATGATAGCAGCATGACATGTGGATGATATGTCTATGTTGGATTGCTTGAGATCATGTTGAGGTGGATTGAGGTTAAGGTCTGTCATAAGCACATAGTATTTAGAATTAGACCACAGATCAGATATCAGAGACTTATCTGACATTCTAATAAACAATATAATGTGAAGTCATCTGTTGTAATCGTCTCGGGACAATACTAATAAACTATTAGGACTTAGGGTTTACACAAACCTGAACTATACTTGAGCTATTAGACTTTACACTAAAGCTAAATACCACTTGTACTTAAATAATAACTTGTTTTTCTTATAATTATAAAATTAATATGAACGAACTATAAGCTTACACATTCTTGATGGATAAGTAGCCCTATTTATATGTTGTAAATAGAACTATATATCTTGAATATTAGGTTATTAATTGTCAAGCAATTGCACAATTACATGAGATCATGATATTATGACTCGTAGCCATATAGTTGCGTGAATGCACGACTGTATGATTGTATGACTCGGAGTCATCAGATTACGTGATTATTTTGCTTATAGTCTAGACTTGAGAACATTACTTTTTATTGTTTAGTTATTGTTTAGTTATTGCTATAATATACTTAATATACATCTACAACATTTTCAACTATTATATAGTGATCTGGCTAGTATTTTACAGATGACTATAACCCTGATTATTCTTATAACTATAACTTACTTATCTTATTCTGTGTAATTCTATATAGATGCCTCATGGGCATCGCTTTATATACAAGCGAGTTTACGCGTCGCAACATGTTGACGCGAACGTCTCTGATTTAGTTAGAGCTTGTAAGCTCCTAACCCTTGACACAGTGTACTAACAATAGCCCTATGTCACATCAACTGTTGTAGACAAGATCGACTTTATACTCATCTACAAGTTGCTAACTAGAAATTATACACAACACTGAGCAACCGCTAGTTGCATCCCTGTGAATATCTGTTCGATGCATAATCTCTACTAGTTAGCCAGCATTACTCAAACTGTGCACTCCTACTCTTGTAAGTAAGTTTATAAACAGACCAATTAAAGTAAAATGGAAAAGCTGGCGTTGACCTTTGAAAAGTATTTAAAGGCCAGCTTTTCCAGACTTAAGACATAAATTTATAGTTCTTTCATATAGTTATTTAGTTTAAAAAGAACAACAATTATATTCGTAAGTTCGAAGTATTAACTGGTGTTAAGTTAATAAGGTTGTTAAGTTAAGTTTTGGTAGTTACTATTTAAGTGTATTGTACTCCTAAGTCGGTTTACAACATCAACAACGAAAAAGAGCCTTGTTGGCGCAATCGGTAGCGCGTGTGACTCTTAATCACAAGGTTAGGGGTTCGATCCCCCTACAGGGCTTTATTTTTTGCGTAGTGTGAGCTACGTTAGTCACGTGTATAAATTAATATCACCTGATAACGGAGTGAACATGTAGATTAACAAGTAAGTGAATTGTGAACATAAATTCTATTTAAGAATCTAAAGCCAAAAGGAATAAACTAGAGGGTTAAGGTAGAACAAAGAAGTAAGGACCAGAAAAC